>NW_024427999.1:0-46337 GCF_017562075.2 Anopheles merus | reverse complement strand
TTACAAGAGTCTCCAAGGGTCATCCAAGCACTCCAGAATGACTTCAGACGTTGTTCCAAGAGTCTCCAAGGGTCATCCAAGCACTCCAGAATGACTTCAGACGTTGTTCCAAGAGTCTCCAAGGGTCATCCAAGCACTCCAGAATGACTTCAGACGTTGTTCCAAGAGTCTCCAAGGGTCATCCAAACACTCCAGATTGACTTCAGATGCTATTGCAAGCTCCACTGTACTTAGGATCACCATTTGGCATGTTTCACCAACATTTTGAGGTTTGTTTTAGTTTATAGAAACCCTTCACTTCAGAGGCCATTTACTATATCCTGCGATGCTCTGATCGAAATCCAAGAAAATTTGCATTGTGCAACTTTTATTTTCCTTTCCAACGGTGAAAAAATTAAGTCTCTAGCTCTTCTGGTTCAAAAGTTATGGCCGTTTGAAATTTCACCTTTTTTCGGCAAAACAATTTTTTTCGTCAAAACAAGCGCTCCAGAATGACTTCACACGTTGTTCCAAGCATCCCCAAGGGTCATCCAAGCACTCCAGAATGACCTCAAACGTTGTTCTAAGTGTTCCCAAGGGTCATCCAAGCACTCCAGAATGACTTCAGACGTTGTTCCAAGAGTCTCCAAGGGTCATCCAAACACTCCAGAATGACTTCAGACGTTGTTACAAGAGTCTCCAAGGGTCATCCAAGCACTCCAGAATGACTTCAGACGTTGATCAAAGTGTCTCCAAGGGTCATCCAAGCCCTCCAGAATGACTTCAGACGTTGTTACAAGTGTCTCCAAGGGTCATCCAAGCACTCCAGAATGACTTCAGACGTTGTTACAAGAGTCTCCAAGGGTCATCCAAGCACTCCAGAATGACTTCAGACGTTGTTCCAAGAGTCTCCAAGGGTCATCCAAGCACTCCAGAATGACTTCAGACGTTGTTCCAAGAGTCTCCAAGGGTCATCCAAACACTCCAGATTGACTTCAGATGCTATTGCAAGCTCCACTGTACTTAGGATCACCATTTGGCATGTTTCACAACATTTTAAGGTTTGTTTTAGTTTATAGAAACCCTTCACTTCAGAGGCCATTTACTATATCCTGCGTTGCTCTGATCGAAAATCCAAGAAAATTTGCATTGTGCAACTTTTATTTCCTTTCCAACGGTGAAAAAATTAAGTCTCTAGCTCTTCTGGTTCAAAAGTTATGGCCGTTTGAAATTTCACATTTTTTTCGCAAAAACAAATTTTTTTCGTCAAAACAAGCGCTCCAGAATGACTCCACACGTTGTTTCAAGTGTCTCCAAGGGTCATCCAAGCACTCCAGAATGACTTCAGACGTTGTTCCAAGAGTCCCCAAGGGTCATCCAAGCACTCCAGAATGACTTCAGACGTTGTTCCAGAGTCCCAAGGGTCATCCAAGCACTCCAGAATGACTTCAGACGATGTTCCAAGAGTCTCCAAGGGTCATCCAAGCACTCCAGAATGACTTCAGACGTTGATCAAAGTGTCTCCAAGGGTCATCCAAGCCCTCCAGAATGACTTCAGACGTTGTTACAAGAGTCTCCAAGGGTCATCCAAGCACTCCAGAATGACTTCAGACGTTGATCAAAGTGTCTCCAAGGGTCATCCAAGCCCTCCAGAATGACTTCAGACGTTGTTACAAGAGTCTCCAAGGGTCATCCAAGCACTCCAGAATGACTTCAGACGTTGTTCCAAGAGTCTCCAAGGGTCATCCAAGCACTCCAGAATGACTTCAGACGTTGTTCCAAGAGTCTCCAAGGGTCATCCAAGCACTCCAGAATGACTTCAGACGTTGTTCCAAGAGTCTCCAAGGGTCATCCAAACACTCCAGATTGACTTCAGATGCTATTGCAAGCTCCACTGTACTTAGGATCACCATTTGGCATGTTTCACCAACATTTTGAGGTTTGTTTTAGTTTATAGAAACCCTTCACTTCAGAGGCCATTTACTATATCCTGCGTTGCTCTGATCGAAAATCCAAGGAAATTTGCATTGTGCAACTTTTAATTTCCTTTCCAACGGTGAAAAAATTAAGTCTCTAGCTCTTCTGGTTCAAAAGTTATGGCCGTTTGAAATTTCACCTTTTTTCGGCAAAACAAATTTTTTTCGTCAAAACAAGCGCTCCAGAATGACTTCACACGTTGTTCCAAGGATCCCCAAGGGTCATCCAAGCACTCCAGAATGACCTCAAACGTTGTTCTAAGCGTTCCCAAGGGTCATTCAAGCACTCCAGAATGACTTCAGACGTTGTTCCAAGAGTCTCCAAGGGTCATCCAAGCCCTCCAGAATGACTTCAGACGTTGTTACAAGAGTCTCCAAGGGTCATCCAAGCACTCCAGAATGACTTCAGACGTTGATCAAAGTGTCTCCAAGGGTCATCCAAGCCCTCCAGAATGACTTCAGACGTTGTTACAAGAGTCTCCAAGGGTCATCCAAGCACTCCAGAATGACTTCAGACGTTGTTCCAAGAGTCTCCAAGGGTCATCCAAGCACTCCAGAATGACTTCAGACGTTGTTCCAAGAGTCTCCAAGGGTCATCCAAGCACTCCAGAATGACTTCAGACGTTGTTACAAGAGTCTCCAAGGGTCATCCAAGCACTCCAGAATGACTTCAGACGTTGTTCCAAGAGTCTCCAAGGGTCATCCAAGCACTCCAGAATGACTTCAGACGTTGTTCCAAGAGTCTCCAAGGGTCATCCAAGCACTCCAGAATGACTTCAGACGTTGTTCCAAGAGTCTCCAAGGGTCATCCAAACACTCCAGATTGACTTCAGATGCTATTGCAAGCTCCACTGTACTTAGGATCACCATTTGGCATGTTTCACCAACATTTTGAGGTTTGTTTTAGTTTATAGAAACCCTTCACTTCAGAGGCCATTTACTATATCCTGCGATGCTCTGATCGAAAATCCAAGAAAATTTGCATTGTGCAACTTTTAATTTCCTTTCCAACGGTGAAAAAATTAAGTCTCTAGCTCTTCTGGTTCAAAAGTTATGGCCGTTTGAAATTTCACATTTTTTCGCAAAAACAAATTTTTTTCGTCAAAACAAGCGCTCCAGAATGACTCCACACGTTGTTTCAAGTGTCTCCAAGGGTCATCCAAGCACTCCAGAATGACTTCAGACGTTGTTCCAAGAGTCCCCAAGGGTCATCCAAGCACTCCAGAATGACTTCAGACGTTGTTCCAAGAGTCCCAAAGGGTCATCCAAGCACTCCAGAATGACTTCAGACGATGTTCCAAGAGTCTCCAAGGGTCATCCAAGCACTCCAGAATGACTTCAGACGTTGATCAAAGTGTCTCCAAGGGTCATCCAAGCCCTCCAGAATGACTTCAGACGTTGTTACAAGAGTCTCCAAGGGTCATCCAAGCACTCCAGAATGACTTCAGACGTTGATCAAAGTGTCTCCAAGGGTCATCCAAGCCCTCCAGAATGACTTCAGACGTTGTTACAAGAGTCTCCAAGGGTCATCCAAGCACTCCAGAATGACTTCAGACGTTGTTCCAAGAGTCTCCAAGGGTCATCCAAGCACTCCAGAATGACTTCAGACGTTGTTCCAAGAGTCCCAAAGGGTCATCCAAGCACTCCAGAATGACTTCAGACGATGTTCCAAGAGTCTCCAAGGGTCATCCAAGCCCTCCAGAATGACTTCAGACGTTGTTACAAGAGTCTCCAAGGGTCATCCAAGCACTCCAGAATGACTTCAGACGTTGATCAAAGTGTCTCCAAGGGTCATCCAAGCCCTCCAGAATGACTTCAGACGTTGATCAAAGTGTCTCCAAGGGTCATCCAAGCACTCCAGAATGACTTCAGACGTTGTTCCAAGAGTCCCCAAGGGTCATCCAAGCACTCCAGAATGACTTCAGACGTTGTTCCAAGAGTCCCAAAGGGTCATCCAAGCACTCCAGAATGACTTCAGACGATGTTCCAAGAGTCTCCAAGGGTCATCCAAGCACTCCAGAATGACTTCAGACGTTGATCAAAGTGTCTCCAGGGTCATCCAAGCCCTCCAGAATGACTTCAGACGTTGTTACAAGAGTCTCCAAGGGTCATCCAAGCACTCCAGAATGACTTCAGACGTTGATCAAAGTGTCTCCAAGGGTCATCCAAGCCCTCCAGAATGACTTCAGACGTTGTTACAAGAGTCTCCAAGGGTCATCCAAGCACTCCAGAATGACTTCAGACGTTGTTCCAAGAGTCTCCAAGGGTCATCCAAGCACTCCAGAATGACTTCAGACGTTGTTCCAAGAGTCTCCAAGGGTCATCCAAGCACTCCAGAATGACTTCAGACGTTGTTCCAAGAGTCTCCAAGGGTCATCCAAACACTCCAGATTGACTTCAGATGCTATTGCAAGCTCCACTGTACTTAGGATCACCATTTGGCATGTTTCACCAACATTTTGAGGTTTGTTTTAGTTTATAGAAACCCTTCACTTCAGAGGCCATTTACTATATCCTGCGATGCTCTGATCGAAAATCCAAGAAAATTTGCATTGTGCAACTTTTATTTTCCTTTCCAACGGTGAAAAAATTAAGTCTCTAGCTCTTCTGGTTCAAAAGTTATGGCCGTTTGAAATTTCACATTTTTTCGCAAAAACAAATTTTTTTCGTCAAAACAAGCGCTCCAGAATGACTCCACACGTTGTTTCAAGTGTCTCCAAGGGTCATCCAAGCACTCCAGAATGACTTCAGACGTTGTTCCAAGAGTCCCCAAGGGTCATCCAAGCACTCCAGAATGACTTCAGACGTTGTTCCAAGTGTCTCCAAGGGTCATCCAAGCACTCCAGAATGACTTCAGACGTTGTTCCAAGTGTCTCCAAGGGTCATCCAAGCACTCCAGAATGACTTCAGACGTTGATCAAAGTGTCTCCAAGGGTCATCCAAGCCCTCCAGAATGACTTCAGACGTTGTTACAAGAGTCTCCAAGGGTCATCCAAGCACTCCAGAATGACTTCAGACGTTGATCAAAGTGTCTCCAAGGGTCATCCAAGCCCTCCAGAATGACTTCAGACGTTGTTACAAGAGTCTCCAAGGGTCATCCAAGCACTCCAGAATGACTTCAGACGTTGTTCCAAGAGTCTCCAAGGGTCATCCAAGCACTCCAGAATGACTTCAGACGTTGTTCCAAGAGTCTCCAAGGGTCATCCAAGCACTCCAGAATGACTTCAGACGTTGTTCCAAGAGTCTCCAAGGGTCATCCAAACACTCCAGATTGACTTCAGATGCTATTGCAAGCTCCACTGTACTTAGGATCACCATTTGGCATGTTTCACCAACATTTTGAGGTTTGTTTTAGTTTATAGAAACCCTTCACTTCAGAGGCCATTTACTATATCCTGCGATGCTCTGATCGAAAATCCAAGAAAATTTGCATTGTGCAACTTTTAATTTCCTTTCCAACGGTGAAAAAATTAAGTCTCTAGCTCTTCTGGTTCAAAAGTTATGGCCGTTTGAAATTTCAACTTTTTTCGGCAAAACAAATTTTTTTGGTCAAAACAAGCACTCCAGAATGACTTCAGACGTTGTTCCAAGAGTCTCCAAGGGTCATCCAAGCACTCCAGAATGACTTCAGACGTTGTTCCAAGAGTCTCCAAGGGTCATCCAAGCACTCCAGATTGACTTCAGATGCTATTGCAAGCTCCACTGTACTTAGGATCACCATTTGGCATGTTTCACCAACATTTTAAGGTTTGTTTTAGTTTATAGAAAACCTTCACTTCAGAGGCCATTTACTATATCCTGCGATGCTCTGATCGAAAATCCAAGAAAATTTGCATTGTGCAACTTTTAATTTCCTTTCCAACGGTGAAAAAATTAAGTCTCTAGCTCTTCTGGTTCAAAAGTTATGGCCGTTTGAATTTCACCTTTTTTCGGCAAAACAATTTTTTTTCGTCAAAACAAGCACTTCAGAAAGACTTCACACGTTGTTCCAAGGATCCCCAAGGGTCATCCAAGCACTCCAGAATGACCTCAAACGTTGTTCTAAGTGTTCCCAAGGGTCATCCAAGCACTCCAGAATGACTTCAGACGTTGTTCCAAGAGTCTCCAAGGGTCATCCAAACACTCCAGAATGACTTCAGACGTTGTTACAAGAGTCTCCAAGGGTCATCCAAGCACTCCAGAATGACTTCAGACGTTGATCAAAGTGTCTCCAAGGGTCATCCAAGCCCTCCAGAATGACTTCAGACGTTGTTACAAGTGTCTCCAAGGGTCATCCAAGCACTCCAGAATGACTTCAGACGTTGTTACAAGAGTCTCCAAGGGTCATCCAAGCACTCCAGAATGACTTCAGACGTTGTTCCAAGAGTCTCCAAGGGTCATCCAAGCACTCCAGAATGACTTCAGACGTTGTTCCAAGAGTCTCCAAGGGTCATCCAAACACTCCAGATTGACTTCAGATGCTATTGCAAGCTCCACTGTACTTAGGATCACCATTTGGCATGTTTCACCAACATTTTAAGGTTTGTTTTAGTTTATAGAAACCCTTCACTTCAGAGGCCATTTACTATATCCTGCGTTGCTCTGATCGAAAATCCAAGAAAATTTGCATTGTGCAACTTTTAATTTCCTTTCCAACGGTGAAAAAATTAAGTCTCTAGCTCTTCTGGTTCAAAAGTTATGGCCGTTTGAAATTTCACATTTTTTCGCAAAAACAAATTTTTTTCGTCAAAACAAGCGCTCCAGAATGACTCCACACGTTGTTTCAAGTGTCTCCAAGGGTCATCCAAGCACTCCAGAATGACTTCAGACGTTGTTCCAAGAGTCCCCAAGGGTCATCCAAGCACTCCAGAATGACTTCAGACGTTGTTCCAAGAGTCCCAAAGGGTCATCCAAGCACTCCAGAATGACTTCAGACGATGTTCCAAGAGTCTCCAAGGGTCATCCAAGCACTCCAGAATGACTTCAGACGTTGATCAAAGTGTCTCCAAGGGTCATCCAAGCCCTCCAGAATGACTTCAGACGTTGTTACAAGAGTCTCCAAGGGTCATCCAAGCACTCCAGAATGACTTCAGACGTTGATCAAAGTGTCTCCAAGGGTCATCCAAGCCCTCCAGAATGACTTCAGACGTTGTTACAAGAGTCTCCAAGGGTCATCCAAGCACTCCAGAATGACTTCAGACGTTGTTCCAAGAGTCTCCAAGGGTCATCCAAGCACTCCAGAATGACTTCAGACGTTGTTCCAAGAGTCTCCAAGGGTCATCCAAGCACTCCAGAATGACTTCAGACGTTGTTCCAAGAGTCTCCAAGGGTCATCCAAACACTCCAGATTGACTTCAGATGCTATTGCAAGCTCCACTGTACTTAGGATCACCATTTGGCATGTTTCACCAACATTTTGAGGTTTGTTTTAGTTTATAGAAACCCTTCACTTCAGAGGCCATTTACTATATCCTGCGTTGCTCTGATCGAAAATCCAAGAAAATTTGCATTGTGCAACTTTTAATTTCCTTTCCAACGGTGAAAAAATTAAGTCTCTAGCTCTTCTGGTTCAAAAGTTATGGCCGTTTGAAATTTCACATTTTTTCGCAAAAACAAATTTTTTTCGTCAAAACAAGCGCTCCAGAATGACTCCACACGTTGTTTCAAGTGTCTCCAAGGGTCATCCAAGCACTCCAGAATGACTTCAGACGTTGTTCCAAGAGTCCCCAAGGGTCATCCAAGCACTCCAGAATGACTTCAGACGTTGTTCCAAGTGTCTCCAAGGGTCATCCAAGCACTCCAGAATGACTTCAGACGTTGTTCCAAGTGTCTCCAAGGGTCATCCAAGCACTCCAGAATGACTTCAGACGTTGATCAAAGTGTCTCCAAGGGTCATCCAAGCCCTCCAGAATGACTTCAGACGTTGTTACAAGAGTCTCCAAGGGTCATCCAAGCACTCCAGAATGACTTCAGACGTTGATCAAAGTGTCTCCAAGGGTCATCCAAGCCCTCCAGAATGACTTCAGACGTTGTTACAAGAGTCTCCAAGGGTCATCCAAGCACTCCAGAATGACTTCAGACGTTGTTCCAAGAGTCTCCAAGGGTCATCCAAGCACTCCAGAATGACTTCAGACGTTGTTCCAAGAGTCTCCAAGGGTCATCCAAGCACTCCAGAATGACTTCAGACGTTGTTCCAAGAGTCTCCAAGGGTCATCCAAACACTCCAGATTGACTTCAGATGCTATTGCAAGCTCCACTGTACTTAGGATCACCATTTGGCATGTTTCACCAACATTTTGAGGTTTGTTTTAGTTTATAGAAACCCTTCACTTCAGAGGCCATTTACTATATCCTGCGATGCTCTGATCGAAAATCCAAGAAAATTTGCATTGTGCAACTTTTATTTTCCTTTCCAACGGTGAAAAAATTAAGTCTCTAGCTCTTCTGGTTCAAAAGTTATGGCCGTTTGAAATTTCACCTTTTTTCGGCAAAAAAATTTTTTTTCGTCAAAACAAGCGCTCCAGAATGACTTCACACGTTGTTCCAAGCATCCCCAAGGGTCATCCAAGCACTCCAGAATGACCTCAAACGTTGTTCTAAGTGTTCCCAAGGGTCATCCAAGCACTCCAGAATGACTTCAGACGTTGTTCCAAGAGTCTCCAAGGGTCATCCAAACACTCCAGAATGACTTCAGACGTTGTTACAAGAGTCTCCAAGGGTCATCCAAGCACTCCAGAATGACTTCAGACGTTGATCAAAGTGTCTCCAAGGGTCATCCAAGCCCTCCAGAATGACTTCAGACGTTGTTACAAATGTCTCCAAGGGTCATCCAAGCACTCCAGAATGACTTCAGACGTTGTTACAAGAGTCTCCAAGGGTCATCCAAGCACTCCAGAATGACTTCAGACGTTGTTCCAAGAGTCTCCAAGGGTCATCCAAGCACTCCAGAATGACTTCAGACGTTGTTCCAAGAGTCTCCAAGGGTCATCCAAACACTCCAGATTGACTTCAGATGCTATTGCAAGCTCCACTGTACTTAGGATCACCATTTGGCATGTTTCACCAACATTTTAAGGTTTGTTTTAGTTTATAGAAACCCTTCACTTCAGAGGCCATTTACTATATCCTGCGTTGCTCTGATCGAAAATCCAAGAAAATTTGCATTGTGCAACTTTTAATTTCCTTTCCAACGGTGAAAAAATTAAGTCTCTAGCTCTTCTGGTTCAAAAGTTATGGCCGTTTGAAATTTCACATTTTTTCGCAAAAACAAATTTTTTTCGTCAAAACAAGCGCTCCAGAATGACTCCACACGTTGTTTCAAGTGTCTCCAAGGGTCATCCAAGCACTCCAGAATGACTTCAGACGTTGTTCCAAGAGTCCCCAAGGGTCATCCAAGCACTCCAGAATGACTTCAGACGTTGTTCCAAGTGTCTCCAAGGGTCATCCAAGCACTCCAGAATGACTTCAGACGTTGTTCCAAGTGTCTCCAAGGGTCATCCAAGCACTCCAGAATGACTTCAGACGTTGATCAAAGTGTCTCCAAGGGTCATCCAAGCCCTCCAGAATGACTTCAGACGTTGTTACAAGAGTCTCCAAGGGTCATCCAAGCACTCCAGAATGACTTCAGACGTTGATCAAAGTGTCTCCAAGGGTCATCCAAGCCCTCCAGAATGACTTCAGACGTTGTTACAAGAGTCTCCAAGGGTCATCCAAGCACTCCAGAATGACTTCAGACGTTGTTCCAAGAGTCTCCAAGGGTCATCCAAGCACTCCAGAATGACTTCAGACGTTGTTCCAAGAGTCTCCAAGGGTCATCCAAGCACTCCAGAATGACTTCAGACGTTGTTCCAAGAGTCTCCAAGGGTCATCCAAACACTCCAGATTGACTTCAGATGCTATTGCAAGCTCCACTGTACTTAGGATCACCATTTGGCATGTTTCACCAACATTTTGAGGTTTGTTTTAGTTTATAGAAACCCTTCACTTCAGAGGCCATTTACTATATCCTGCGATGCTCTGATCGAAAATCCAAGAAAATTTGCATTGTGCAACTTTTATTTCCTTTCCAACGGTGAAAAAATTAAGTCTCTAGCTCTTCTGGTTCAAAAGTTATGGCCGTTTGAAATTTCACCTTTTTTCGGCAAAACAATTTTTTTTCGTCAAAACAAGCGCTCCAGAATGACTTCACACGTTGTTCCAAGCATCCCCAAGGGTCATCCAAGCACTCCAGAATGACCTCAAACGTTGTTCTAAGTGTTCCCAAGGGTCATCCAAGCACTCCAGAATGACTTCAGACGTTGTTCCAAGAGTCTCCAAGGGTCATCCAAACACTCCAGAATGACTTCAGACGTTGTTACAAGAGTCTCCAAGGGTCATCCAAGCACTCCAGAATGACTTCAGACGTTGATCAAAGTGTCTCCAAGGGTCATCCAAGCCCTCCAGAATGACTTCAGACGTTGTTACAAGTGTCTCCAAGGGTCATCCAAGCACTCCAGAATGACTTCAGACGTTGTTACAAGAGTCTCCAAGGGTCATCCAAGCACTCCAGAATGACTTCAGACGTTGTTCCAAGAGTCTCCAAGGGTCATCCAAGCACTCCAGAATGACTTCAGACGTTGTTCCAAGAGTCTCCAAGGGTCATCCAAACACTCCAGATTGACTTCAGATGCTATTGCAAGCTCCACTGTACTTAGGATCACCATTTGGCATGTTTCACCAACATTTTAAGGTTTGTTTTAGTTTATAGAAACCCTTCACTTCAGAGGCCATTTACTATATCCTGCGTTGCTCTGATCGAAAATCCAAGAAAATTTGCATTGTGCAACTTTTAATTTCCTTTCCAACGGTGAAAAAATTAAGTCTCTAGCTCTTCTGGTTCAAAAGTTATGGCCGTTTGAAATTTCACATTTTTTCGCAAAAACAAATTTTTTTCGTCAAAACAAGCGCTCCAGAATGACTCCACACGTTGTTTCAAGTGTCTCCAAGGGTCATCCAAGCACTCCAGAATGACTTCAGACGTTGTTCCAAGAGTCCCCAAGGGTCATCCAAGCACTCCAGAATGACTTCAGACGTTGTTCCAAGAGTCCCAAGGGTCATCCAAGCACTCCAGAATGACTTCAGACGATGTTCCAAGAGTCTCCAAGGGTCATCCAAGCACTCCAGAATGACTTCAGACGTTGATCAAAGTGTCTCCAAGGGTCATCCAAGCCCTCCAGAATGACTTCAGACGTTGTTACAAGAGTCTCCAAGGGTCATCCAAGCACTCCAGAATGACTTCAGACGTTGATCAAAGTGTCTCCAAGGGTCATCCAAGCCCTCCAGAATGACTTCAGACGTTGTTACAAGAGTCTCCAAGGGTCATCCAAGCACTCCAGAATGACTTCAGACGTTGTTCCAAGAGTCTCCAAGGGTCATCCAAGCACTCCAGAATGACTTCAGACGTTGTTCCAAGAGTCTCCAAGGGTCATCCAAGCACTCCAGAATGACTTCAGACGTTGTTCCAAGAGTCTCCAAGGGTCATCCAAACACTCCAGATTGACTTCAGATGCTATTGCAAGCTCCACTGTACTTAGGATCACCATTTGGCATGTTTCACCAACATTTTGAGGTTTGTTTTAGTTTATAGAAACCCTTCACTTCAGAGGCCATTTACTATATCCTGCGTTGCTCTGATCGAAAATCCAAGAAAATTTGCATTGTGCAACTTTTAATTTCCTTTCCAACGGTGAAAAAATTAAGTCTCTAGCTCTTCTGGTTCAAAAGTTATGGCCGTTTGAAATTTCACCTTTTTTCGGCAAAACAAATTTTTTTCGTCAAAACAAGCGCTCCAGAATGACTTCACACGTTGTTCCAAGGATCCCCAAGGGTCATCCAAGCACTCCAGAATGACCTCAAACGTTGTTCTAAGTGTTCCCAAGGGTCATCCAAGCACTCCAGAATGACTTCAGACGTTGTTCCAAGAGTCTCCAAGGGTCATCCAAGCCCTCCAGAATGACTTCAGACGTTGTTACAAGAGTCTCCAAGGGTCATCCAAGCACTCCAGAATGACTTCAGACGTTGATCAAAGTGTCTCCAAGGGTCATCCAAGCCCTCCAGAATGACTTCAGACGTTGTTACAAGAGTCTCCAAGGGTCATCCAAGCACTCCAGAATGACTTCAGACGTTGTTCCAAGAGTCTCCAAGGGTCATCCAAGCACTCCAGAATGACTTCAGACGTTGTTCCAAGAGTCTCCAAGGGTCATCCAAGCACTCCAGAATGACTTCAGACGTTGTTCCAAGAGTCTCCAAGGGTCATCCAAACACTCCAGATTGACTTCAGATGCTATTGCAAGCTCCACTGTACTTAGGATCACCATTTGGCATGTTTCACCAACATTTTGAGGTTTGTTTTAGTTTATAGAAACCCTTCACTTCAGAGGCCATTTACTATATCCTGCGATGCTCTGATCGAAAATCCAAGAAAATTTGCATTGTGCAACTTTTATTTTCCTTTCCAACGGTGAAAAAATTAAGTCTCTAGCTCTTCTGGTTCAAAAGTTATGGCCGTTTGAAATTTCACATTTTTTCGCAAAAACAATTTTTTTCGTCAAAACAAGCGCTCCAGAATGACTCCACACGTTGTTTCAAGTGTCTCCAAGGGTCATCCAAGCACTCCAGAATGACTTCAGACGTTGTTCCAAGAGTCCCCAAGGGTCATCCAAGCACTCCAGAATGACTTCAGACGTTGTTCCAAGTGTCTCCAAGGGTCATCCAAGCACTCCAGAATGACTTCAGACGTTGTTCCAAGTGTCTCCAAGGGTCATCCAAGCACTCCAGAATGACTTCAGACGTTGATCAAAGTGTCTCCAAGGGTCATCCAAGCCCTCCAGAATGACTTCAGACGTTGTTACAAGAGTCTCCAAGGGTCATCCAAGCACTCCAGAATGACTTCAGACGTTGATCAAAGTGTCTCCAAGGGTCATCCAAGCCCTCCAGAATGACTTCAGACGTTGTTACAAGAGTCTCCAAGGGTCATCCAAGCACTCCAGAATGACTTCAGACGTTGTTCCAAGAGTCTCCAAGGGTCATCCAAGCACTCCAGAATGACTTCAGACGTTGTTCCAAGAGTCTCCAAGGGTCATCCAAGCACTCCAGAATGACTTCAGACGTTGTTCCAAGAGTCTCCAAGGGTCATCCAAACACTCCAGATTGACTTCAGATGCTATTGCAAGCTCCACTGTACTTAGGATCACCATTTGGCATGTTTCACCAACATTTTGAGGTTTGTTTTAGTTTATAGAAACCCTTCACTTCAGAGGCCATTTACTATATCCTGCGATGCTCTGATCGAAAATCCAAGAAAATTTGCATTGTGCAACTTTTAATTTCCTTTCCAACGGTGAAAAAATTAAGTCTCTAGCTCTTCTGGTTCAAAAGTTATGGCCGTTTGAAATTTCACTTTTTTCGGCAAAACAAATTTTTTTGGTCAAAACAAGCACTCCAGAATGACTTCAGACGTTGTTCCAAGAGTCTCCAAGGGTCATCCAAGCACTCCAGAATGACTTCAGACGTTGTTCCAAGAGTCTCCAAGGGTCATCCAAGCACTCCAGATTGACTTCAGATGCTATTGCAAGCTCCACTGTACTTAGGATCACCATTTGGCATGTTTCACCAACATTTTAAGGTTTGTTTTAGTTTATAGAAAACCTTCACTTCAGAGGCCATTTACTATATCCTGCGATGCTCTGATCGAAAATCCAAGAAAATTTGCATTGTGCAACTTTTATTTTCCTTTCCAACGGTGAAAAAATTAAGTCTCTAGCTCTTCTGGTTCAAAAGTTATGGCCGTTTGAAATTTCACCTTTTTTCGGCAAAACAATTTTTTTCGTCAAACAAGCGCTCCAGAATGACTTCACACGTTGTTCCAAGGATCCCCAAGGGTCATCCAAGCACTCCAGAATGACCTCAAACGTTGTTCTAAGTGTTCCCAAGGGTCATCCAAGCACTCCAGAATGACTTCAGACGTTGTTCCAAGAGTCTCCAAGGGTCATCCAAACACTCCAGAATGACTTCAGACGTTGTTACAAGAGTCTCCAAGGGTCATCCAAGCACTCCAGAATGACTTCAGACGTTGATCAAAGTGTCTCCAAGGGTCATCCAAGCCCTCCAGAATGACTTCAGACGTTGTTACAAGTGTCTCCAAGGGTCATCCAAGCACTCCAGAATGACTTCAGACGTTGTTACAAGAGTCTCCAAGGGTCATCCAAGCACTCCAGAATGACTTCAGACGTTGTTCCAAGAGTCTCCAAGGGTCATCCAAGCACTCCAGAATGACTTCAGACGTTGTTCCAAGAGTCTCCAAGGGTCATCCAAACACTCCAGATTGACTTCAGATGCTATTGCAAGCTCCACTGTACTTAGGATCACCATTTGGCATGTTTCACCAACATTTTAAGGTTTGTTTTAGTTTATAGAAACCCTTCACTTCAGAGGCCATTTACTATATCCTGCGTTGCTCTGATCGAAAATCCAAGAAATTTGCATTGTGCAACTTTTAATTTCCTTTCCAACGGTGAAAAAATTAAGTCTCTAGCTCTTCTGGTTCAAAGTTATGGCCGTTTGAAATTTCACATTTTTTCGCAAAACAATTTTTTTCGTCAAAACAAGCGCTCCAGAATGACTCCACACGTTGTTTCAAGTGTCTCCAAGGGTCATCCAAGCACTCCAGAATGACTTCAGACGTTGTTCCAAGAGTCCCAAGGGTCATCCAAGCACTCCAGAATGACTTCAGACGTTGTTCCAAGAGTCCCAAGGGTCATCCAAGCACTCCAGAATGACTTCAGACGTTGTTCCAAGAGTCTCCAAGGGTCATCCAAGCACTCCAGAATGACTTCAGACGTTGATCAAAGTGTCTCCAAGGGTCATCCAAGCCCTCCAGAATGACTTCAGACGTTGTTACAAGAGTCTCCAAGGGTCATCCAAGCACTCCAGAATGACTTCAGACGTTGATCAAAGTGTCTCCAAGGGTCATCCAAGCCCTCCAGAATGACTTCAGACGTTGTTACAAGAGTCTCCAAGGGTCATCCAAGCACTCCAGAATGACTTCAGACGTTGTTCCAAGAGTCTCCAAGGGTCATCCAAGCACTCCAGAATGACTTCAGACGTTGTTCCAAGAGTCTCCAAGGGTCATCCAAGCACTCCAGAATGACTTCAGACGTTGTTCCAAGAGTCTCCAAGGGTCATCCAAACACTCCAGATTGACTTCAGATGCTATTGCAAGCTCCACTGTACTTAGGATCACCATTTGGCATGTTTCACCAACATTTTGAGGTTTGTTTTAGTTTATAGAAACCCTTCACTTCAGAGGCCATTTACTATATCCTGCGTGCTCTGATCGAAAATCCAAGAAAATTTGCATTGTGCAACTTTTAATTTCCTTTCCAACGGTGAAAAAATTAAGTCTCTAGCTCTTCTGGTTCAAAAGTTATGGCCGTTTGAAATTTCACATTTTTTCGCAAAAACAATTTTTTTCGTCAAAACAAGCGCTCCAGAATGACTCCACACGTTGTTTCAAGTGTCTCCAAGGGTCATCCAAGCACTCCAGAATGACTTCAGACGTTGTTCCAAGAGTCCCAAGGGTCATCCAAGCACTCCAGAATGACTTCAGACGTTGTTCCAAGTGTCTCCAAGGGTCATCCAAGCACTCCAGAATGACTTCAGACGTTGTTCCAAGTGTCTCCAAGGGTCATCCAAGCACTCCAGAATGACTTCAGACGTTGATCAAAGTGTCTCCAAGGGTCATCCAAGCCCTCCAGAATGACTTCAGACGTTGTTACAAGAGTCTCCAAGGGTCATCCAAGCACTCCAGAATGACTTCAGACGTTGATCAAAGTGTCTCCAAGGGTCATCCAAGCCCTCCAGAATGACTTCAGACGTTGTTACAAGAGTCTCCAAGGGTCATCCAAGCACTCCAGAATGACTTCAGACGTTGTTCCAAGAGTCTCCAAGGGTCATCCAAGCACTCCAGAATGACTTCAGACGTTGTTCCAAGAGTCTCCAAGGGTCATCCAAGCACTCCAGAATGACTTCAGACGTTGTTCCAAGAGTCTCCAAGGGTCATCCAAACACTCCAGATTGACTTCAGATGCTATTGCAAGCTCCACTGTACTTAGGATCACCATTTGGCATGTTTCACCAACATTTTGAGGTTTGTTTTAGTTTATAGAAACCCTTCACTTCAGAGGCCATTTACTATATCCTGCGTTGCTCTGATCGAAAATCCAAGAAAATTTGCATTGTGCAACTTTTAATTTCCTTTCCAACGGTGAAAAAATTAGTCTCTAGCTCTTCTGGTTCAAAAGTTATGGCCGTTTGAAATTTCACCTTTTTTCGCAAAACAAATTTTTTTCGTCAAAACAAGCGCTCCAGAATGACTCCACACGTTGTTTCAAGTGTCTCCAAGGGTCATCCAAGCACTCCAGAATGACTTCAGACGTTGTTCCAAGAGTCCCCAAGGGTCATCCAAGCACTCCAGAATGACTTCAGACGTTGTTCCAAGTGTCTCCAAGGGTCATCCAAGCACTCCAGAATGACTTCAGACGTTGTTCCAAGTGTCTCCAAGGGTCATCCAAGCACTCCAGAATGACTTCAGACGTTGATCAAAGTGTCTCCAAGGGTCATCCAAGCCCTCCAGAATGACTTCAGACGTTGTTACAAGAGTCTCCAAGGGTCATCCAAGCACTCCAGAATGACTTCAGACGTTGATCAAAGTGTCTCCAAGGGTCATCCAAGCCCTCCAGAATGACTTCAGACGTTGTTACAAGAGTCTCCAAGGGTCATCCAAGCACTCCAGAATGACTTCAGACGTTGTTCCAAGAGTCTCCAAGGGTCATCCAAGCACTCCAGAATGACTTCAGACGTTGTTCCAAGAGTCTCCAAGGGTCATCCAAGCACTCCAGAATGACTTCAGACGTTGTTCCAAGAGTCTCCAAGGGTCATCCAAACACTCCAGATTGACTTCAGATGCTATTGCAAGCTCCACTGTACTTAGGATCACCATTTGGCATGTTTCACCAACATTTTGAGGTTTGTTTTAGTTTATAGAAACCCTTCACTTCAGAGGCCATTTACTATATCCTGCGATGCTCTGATCGAAAATCCAAGAAAATTTGCATTGTGCAACTTTTATTTTCCTTTCCAACGGTGAAAAAATTAAGTCTCTAGCTCTTCTGGTTCAAAAGTTATGGCCGTTTGAAATTTCACCTTTTTTCGGCAAAACAATTTTTTTTCGTCAAAACAAGCGCTCCAGAATGACTTCACACGTTGTTCCAAGCATCCCCAAGGGTCATCCAAGCACTCCAGAATGACCTCAACGTTGTTCTAAGTGTTCCCAAGGGTCATCCAAGCACTCCAGAATGACTTCAGACGTTGTTCCAAGAGTCTCCAAGGGTCATCCAAACACTCCAGAATGACTTCAGACGTTGTTACAAGAGTCTCCAAGGGTCATCCAAGCACTCCAGAATGACTTCAGACGTTGATCAAAGTGTCTCCAAGGGTCATCCAAGCCCTCCAGAATGACTTCAGACGTTGTTACAAGTGTCTCCAAGGGTCATCCAAGCACTCCAGAATGACTTCAGACGTTGTTACAAGAGTCTCCAAGGGTCATCCAAGCACTCCAGAATGACTTCAGACGTTGTTCCAAGAGTCTCCAAGGGTCATCAAGCACTCCAGAATGACTTCAGACGTTGTTCCAAGAGTCTCCAAGGGTCATCCAAACACTCCAGATTGACTTCAGATGCTATTGCAAGCTCCACTGTACTTAGGATCACCATTGGCATGTTTCACCAACATTTAAGGTTTGTTTAGTTTATAGAAACCCTTCACTTCAGAGGCCATTTACTATATCCTGCGTTGCTCTGATCGAAAATCCAAGAAATTTGCATTGTGCAACTTTTAATTTCCTTTCCAACGGTGAAAAAATAAGTCTCTAGCTCTTCTGGTTCAAAGTTATGGCCGTTTGAAATTTCACATTTTTCGCAAAAAACAATTTTTTTCGTCAAAACAAGCGCTCCAGAATGACTCCACACGTTGTTTCAAGTGTCTCAAGGGTCATCCAAGCACTCCAGAATGACTTCAGACGTTGTTCCAAGAGTCCCCAAGGGTCATCCAAGCACTCCAGAATGACTTCAGACGTTGTTCCAAGAGTCCCAAGGGTCATCCAAGCACTCCAGAATGACTTCAGACGTTGTTCAAGAGTCTCCAAGGGTCATCCAAGCACTCCAGAATGACTTCAGACGTTGATCAAAGTGTCTCCAAGGGTCATCCAAGCCCTCCAGAATGACTTCAGACGTTGTTACAAGAGTCTCCAAGGGTCATCCAAGCACTCCAGAATGACTTCAGACGTTGATCAAAGTGTCTCCAAGGGTCATCCAAGCCCTCCAGAATGACTTCAGACGTTGTTACAAGAGTCTCCAAGGGTCATCCAAGCACTCCAGAATGACTTCAGACGTTGTTCCAAGAGTCTCCAAGGGTCATCCAAGCACTCCAGAATGACTTCAGACGTTGTTCCAAGAGTCTCCAAGGGTCATCCAAGCACTCCAGAATGACTTCAGACGTTGTTCCAAGAGTCTCCAAGGGTCATCCAAACACTCCAGATTGACTTCAGATGCTATTGCAAGCTCCACTGTACTTAGGATCACCATTTGGCATGTTTCACCAACATTTTGAGGTTTGTTTTAGTTTATAGAAACCCTTCACTTCAGAGGCCATTTACTATATCCTGCGTTGCTCTGATCGAAAATCCAAGAAAATTTGCATTGTGCAACTTTTAATTTCCTTTCCAACGGTGAAAAAATTAAGTCTCTAGCTCTTCTGGTTCAAAAGTTATGGCCGTTTGAAATTTCACCTTTTTCGGCAAAACAAATTTTTTTCGTCAAAACAAGCGCTCCAGAATGACTTCACACGTTGTTCCAAGGATCCCCAAGGGTCATCCAAGCACTCCAGAATGACCTCAAACGTTGTTCTAAGTGTTCCCAAGGGTCATCCAAGCACTCCAGAATGACTTCAGACGTTGTTCCAAGAGTCTCCAAGGGTCATCCAAGCCCTCCAGAATGACTTCAGACGTTGTTACAAGAGTCTCCAAGGGTCATCCAAGCACTCCAGATGACTTCAGACGTTGATCAAAGTGTCTCCAAGGGTCATCCAAGCCCTCCAGAATGACTTCAGACGTTGTTACAAGAGTCTCCAAGGGTCATCCAAGCACTCCAGAATGACTTCAGACGTTGTTCAAGAGTCTCCAAGGGTCATCCAAGCACTCCAGAATGACTTCAGACGTTGTTCCAAGAGTCTCCAAGGGTCATCCAAGCACTCCAGAATGACTTCAGACGTTGTTCCAAGAGTCTCCAAGGGTCATCCAAACACTCCAGATTGACTTCAGATGCTATTGCAAGCTCACTGTACTTAGGGATCACCATTTGGCATGTTTCACCAACATTTTAAGGTTTGTTTAGTTTATAGAAACCCTTCACTTCAGAGGCCATTTACTATATCCTGCGGTTCTTGATCGAAAATCCAAGAAAATTTGCATTGTGCAACTTTTAATTTCCTTTCCAACGGTGAAAAAATTAAGTCTCTAGCTCTTCTGGTTCAAAAGTTATGGCCGTTTGAAATTTCACATTTTTTCGCCAAAAACAAATTTTTTTCGTCAAAACAAGCGCTCCAGAAGACTCCACACGTTGTTTCAAGTGTCTCCAAGGGTCATCCAAGCACTCCAGAATGACTTCAGACGTTGTTCCAAGAGTCCCCAAGGGTCATCCAAGCACTCCAGAATGACTTCAGACGTTGTTCCAAGAGTCCCAAGGGGTCATCCAAGCACTCCAGAATGACTTCAGACGATGTTCCAAGAGTCTCCAAGGGGTCATCCAAGCACTCCAGAATGACTTCAGACGTGATCAAAGTGTCTCCAGGGTCACCAGCCTCCAGAATGACTTCAGACGTTGTTACAAGAGTCTCCAAGGGTCATCCAAGCACTCCAGAATGACTTCAGACGTTGATCAAAGTGTCTCCAAGGGTCATCCAAGCCCTCCAGAATGACTTCAGACGTTGTTACAAGAGTCTCCAAGGGTCATCCAAGCACTCCAGAAGACTTCAGACGTTGTTCCAAGAGTCTCCAAGGGTCATCCAAGCACTCCAGAATGACTTCAGACGTTGTTCCAAGAGTCTCCAAGGGTCATCCAAGCACTCCAGAATGACTTCAGACGTTGTTTCCAAGAGTCTCCAAGGGTCATCCAAACACTCCAGATTGACTTCAGATGCTATTGCAAGCTACACTCTGTACTTAGGATCACCATTTGGCATGTTTCACCAACATTTTGAGGTTTGTTTTAGTTTATAGAAACCCTTCACTTCAGAGGCCATTTATATTTCCTGCGATGCTCTGATCGAAAATCCAAGAAAATTTGCATTGTGCAACTTTTATTTTCCTTCCAACGGTGAAAAAATTAAGTCTCTAGCTCTTCTGGTTCAAAAGTTATGGCCGTTTGAAATTTCACATTTTTTCGCAAAAACAAATTTTTTTCGTCAAACACAAGCGCTCCAGAATGACTCCACACGTTGTTTCAAGTGTCTCCAAGGGTCATCCAAGCACTCCAGAATGACTTCAGACGTTGTTCCAAGAGTCCCCAAGGGTCATCCAAGCACTCCAGAATGACTTCAGACGTTGTTCCAAGTGTCTCCAAGGGTCATCCAAGCACTCCAGAATGACTTCAGACGTTGTTCCAAGTGTCTCCAAGGGTCATCCAAGCACTCCAGAATGACTTCAGACGTTGATCAAAGTGTCTCCAAGGGTCATCCAAAGCCCTCCAGAATGACTTAGACGTTGTTACAAGAGTCTCCAAGGGTCATCCAAGCACTCCAGAATGACTTCAGACGTTGATCAAAGTGTCTCCAAGGTCATCCAAGCCCTCCAGAATGACTTCAGACGTTGTTACAAGAGTCTCCAAGGGTCATCCAAGCACTCCAGAATGACTTCAGACGTTGTTCCAAGAGTCTCCAAGGGTCATCCAAGCACTCCAGAATGACTTCAGACGTTGTTCCAAGAGTCTCCAAGGGTCTCCAAGCACTCCAGAATGACTTCAGACGTTGTTCCAAGAGTCTCCAAGGGTCATCCAAACACTCCAGATTGACTTCAGATGCTATTGCAAGCTCCACTGTACTTAGGATCACCATTTGGCATGTTTCACCAACATTTTGAGGTTGTTTTAGTTTATAGAAACCCTTCACTTCAGAGGCCATTTACTATCCTGCGATGCTCTGATCGAAAATCCAAGAAAATTTGCATTGTGCAACTTTTAATTCCTTTCCAACGGTTGAAAAAAATTAAGTCTCTAGCTCTTTGGTTCAAAAGTATGGCCGTTTGAAATTTCAACTTTTTTCGGCAAAAACAAATTTTTTTGGTCAAAAACAAGCACTCCAGAATGACTCAGACGTTGTTCCAAAGTCTCCAAAGGGTCATCCAAGCACTCCAGAATGACTTCAGACGTTGTTCCAAGAGTCTCAAGGGTCATCCAAGCACTCCAGATTGACTTCAGATGCTATTGCAAGCTCCACTGTACTTAGGATCACCATTTGGCATGTTTCACCAAACATTTTAAGGTTTGTTTTAGTTTATAGAAAAACCTTCACTTCAGAGGCCATTTACTATATCCTGCGATGCTCTGATCGAAAATCCAAGAAAACTTGCATTGTGAAACTTTTAATTTCCTTTCAAACGGTGGAAAAAATTAAGTCTCTAGCTCTTCTGGTTCAAAAGTTATGGCCGTTTGAATTTCACCTTTTTTCGGCAAAACAAATTTTTTTTCGTCAAAACAAGCACTCCAGAAAGACTTCACACGTTGTTCCAAGGATCCCCAAGGGTCATCCAAGCACTCCAGAATGACCTCAAACGTTGTTCTAAGTGTTCCCAAGGGTCATCCAAGCACTCCAGAATGACTTCAGACGTTGTTCCAAGAGTCTCCAAGGGTCATCCAAACACTCCAGAATGACTTCAGACGTTGTTACAAGAGTCTCCAAGGGTCATCCAAGCACTCCAGAATGACTTCAGACGTTGATCAAAGTGTCTCCAAGGGTCATCCAAGCCCTCCAGAATGACTTCAGACGTTGTTACAAGTGTCTCCAAGGGTCATCCAAGCACTCCAGAATGACTTCAGACGTTGTTACAAGAGTCTCCAAGGGTCATCCAAGCACTCCAGAATGACTTCAGACGTTGTTCCAAGAGTCTCAAGGGTCATCCAAGCACTCCAGAATGACTTCAGACGTTGTTCCAAGAGTCTCCAAGGGTCATCCAAACACTCCAGATTGACTTCAGATGCTATTGCAAGCTCCACTGTACTTAGGATCACCATTTGGCATGTTTCACCAACATTTTAAGGTTTGTTTTAGTTTATAGAAACCCTTCACTTCAGAGGCCATTTACTATATCCTGCGTTGCTCTGATCGAAAATCCAAGAAAATTTGCATTGTGCAACTTTTAATTTCCTTTCCAACGGTGAAAAAATTAAGTCTCTAGCTCTTCTGGTTCAAAGTTATGGCCGTTTGAAATTTCACATTTTTCGCAAAAACAAATTTTTTTCGTCAAAACAAGCACTCCAGAATGACTCCACACGTTGTTTCAAGTGTCTCCAAGGGTCATCCAAGCACTCCAGAATGACTTCAGACGTTGTTCAAGAGTCCCCAAGGGTCATCCAAGCACTCCAGAATGACTTCAGACGTTGTTCCAAGAGTCCCAAAGGGTCATCCAAGCACTCCAGAATGACTTCAGACGATGTTCCAAGAGTCTCCAAGGGTCATCCAAGCACTCCAGAATGACTTCAGACGTTGATCAAAGTGTCTCCAAGGGTCATCCAAGCCCTCCAGAATGACTTCAGACGTTGTTACAAGAGTCTCCAAGGTCATCCAAGCACTCCAGAATGACTTCAGACGTTGATCAAAGTGTCTCCAAGGGTCATCCAAGCCTCCAGAATGACTTCAGACGTTGTTACAAGAGTCTCCAAGGGTCATCCAAGCACTCCAGAATGACTTCAGACGTTGTTCCAAGAGTCTCCAAGGGTCATCCAAGCACTCCAGAATGACTTCAGACGTTGTTCCAAGAGTCTCCAAGGGTCATCCAAGCACTCCAGAATGACTTCAGACGTTGTTCCAAGAGTCTCCAAGGGTCATCCAAGCACTCCAGAATGACTTCAGACGTTGTTCCAAGAGTCTCCAAGGGTCATCCAAACACTCCAGATTGACTTCAGATGCTATTGCAAGCTCCACTGTACTTAGGATCACCATTTGGCATGTTTCACCAACATTTTAAGGTTTGTTTTAGTTTATAGAAACCCTTCACTTCAGAGGCCATTTACTATATCCTGCGTTGCTCTGATCGAAAATCCAAGAAAATTTGCATTGTGCAACTTTTAATTTCCTTTCCAACGGTGAAAAAATTAAGTCTCTAGCTCTTCTGGTTCAAAAGTTATGGCCGTTTGAAATTTCACATTTTTTCGCAAAAACAAATTTTTTTCGTCAAAACAAGCGCTCCAGAATGACTCCACACGTTGTTTCAAGTGTCTCCAAGGGTCATCCAAGCACTCCAGAATGACTTCAGACGTTGTTCCAAGAGTCCCCAAGGGTCATCCAAGCACTCCAGAATGACTTCAGACGTTGTTCCAAGTGTCTCCAAGGGTCATCCAAGCACTCCAGAATGACTTCAGACGTTGTTCCAAGTGTCTCCAAGGGTCATCCAAGCACTCCAGAATGACTTCAGACGTTGATCAAAGTGTCTCCAAGGGTCATCCAAGCCCTCCAGAATGACTTCAGACGTTGTTACAAGAGTCTCCAAGGGTCATCCAAGCACTCCAGAATGACTTCAGACGTTGATCAAAGTGTCTCCAAGGGTCATCCAAGCCCTCCAGAATGACTTCAGACGTTGTTACAAGAGTCTCAAGGGTCATCCAAGCACTCCAGAATGACTTCAGACGTTGTTCCAAGAGTCTCCAAGGGTCATCCAAGCACTCCAGAATGACTTCAGACGTTGTTCCAAGAGTCTCCAAGGGTCATCCAAGCACTCCAGAATGACTTCAGACGTTGTTCCAAGAGTCTCCAAGGGTCATCCAAACACTCCAGATTGACTTCAGATGCTATTGCAAGCTCCACTGTACTTAGGATCACCATTTGGCATGTTTCACCAACATTTTGAGGTTTGTTTTAGTTATAGAAACCCTTCACTTCAGAGGCCATTTACTATATCCTGCGATGCTCTGATCGAAAATCCAAGAAAATTTGCATTGTGCAACTTTTATTTTCCTTTCCAACGGTGAAAAAATTAAGTCTCTAGCTCTTCTGGTTCAAAAGTTATGGCCGTTTGAAATTTCACCTTTTTTCGGCAAAACAAATTTTTTCGTCAAAACAAGCGCTCCAGAATGACTTCACACGTTGTTCCAAGCATCCCAAGGGTCATCCAAGCACTCCAGAATGACCTCAAACGTTGTTCTAAGTGTTCCCAAGGGTCATCCAAGCACTCCAGAATGACTTCAGACGTTGTTCCAAGAGTCTCCAAGGGTCATCCAAACACTCCAGAATGACTTCAGACGTTGTTACAAGAGTCTCCAAGGGTCATCCAAGCACTCCAGAATGACTTCAGACGTTGATCAAAGTGTCTCCAAGGGTCATCCAAGCCCTCCAGAATGACTTCAGACGTTGTTACAAGTGTCTCCAAGGGTCATCCAAGCACTCCAGAATGACTTCAGACGTTGTTACAAGAGTCTCCAAGGGTCATCCAAGCACTCCAGAATGACTTCAGACGTTGTTCCAAGAGTCTCCAAGGGTCATCCAAGCACTCCAGAATGACTTCAGACGTTGTTCCAAGAGTCTCCAAGGGTCATCCAAACACTCCAGATTGACTTCAGATGCTATTGCAAGCTCCACTGTACTTAGGATCACCATTTGGCATGTTTCACCAACATTTTAAGGTTTGTTTTAGTTTATAGAAACCCTTCACTTCAGAGGCCATTTACTATATCCTGCGTTGCTCTGATCGAAAATCCAAGAAAATTTGCATTGTGCAACTTTTAATTTCCTTTCCAACGGTGAAAAAATTAAGTCTCTAGCTCTTCTGGTTCAAAAGTTATGGCCGTTTGAAATTTCACATTTTTTCGCAAAAACAAATTTTTTCGTCAAAACAAGCGCTCCAGAATGACTCCACACGTTGTTTCAAGTGTCTCCAAGGGTCATCCAAGCACTCCAGAATGACTTCAGACGTTGTTCCAAGAGTCCCCAAGGGTCATCCAAGCACTCCAGAATGACTTCAGACGTTGTTCCAAGTGTCTCCAAGGGTCATCCAAGCACTCCAGAATGACTTCAGACGTTGTTCCAAGTGTCTCCAAGGGTCATCCAAGCACTCCAGAATGACTTCAGACGTTGATCAAAGTGTCTCCAAGGGTCATCCAAGCCCTCCAGAATGACTTCAGACGTTGTTACAAGAGTCTCCAAGGGTCATCCAAGCACTCCAGAATGACTTCAGACGTTGATCAAAGTGTCTCCAAGGGTCATCCAAGCCCTCCAGAATGACTTCAGACGTTGTTACAAGAGTCTCCAAGGGTCATCCAAGCACTCCAGAATGACTTCAGACGTTGTTCCAAGAGTCTCCAAGGGTCATCCAAGCACTCCAGAATGACTTCAGACGTTGTTCCAAGAGTCTCCAAGGGTCATCCAAGCACTCCAGAATGACTTCAGACGTTGTTCCAAGAGTCTCCAAGGGTCATCCAAACACTCCAGATTGACTTCAGATGCTATTGCAAGCTCCACTGTACTTAGGATCACCATTTGGCATGTTTCACCAACATTTTGAGGTTTGTTTTAGTTTATAGAAACCCTTCACTTCAGAGGCCATTTACTATATCCTGCGATGCTCTGATCGAAAATCCAAGAAAATTTGCATTGTGCAACTTTTATTTTCCTTTCCAACGGTGAAAAAATTAAGTCTCTAGCTCTTCTGGTTCAAAAGTTATGGCCGTTTGAAATTTCACCTTTTTTCGGCAAAACAATTTTTTTTCGTCAAAACAAGCGCTCCAGAATGACTTCACACGTTGTTCCAAGCATCCCCAAGGGTCATCCAAGCACTCCAGAATGACCTCAAACGTTGTTCTAAGTGTTCCCAAGGGTCATCCAAGCACTCCAGAATGACTTCAGACGTTGTTCCAAGAGTCTCCAAGGGTCATCCAAACACTCCAGAATGACTTCAGACGTTGTTACAAGAGTCTCCAAGGGTCATCCAAGCACTCCAGAATGACTTCAGACGTTGATCAAAGTGTCTCCAAGGGTCATCCAAGCCCTCCAGAATGACTTCAGACGTTGTTACAAGTGTCTCCAAGGGTCATCCAAGCACTCCAGAATGACTTCAGACGTTGTTACAAGAGTCTCCAAGGGTCATCCAAGCACTCCAGAATGACTTCAGACGTTGTTCCAAGAGTCTCCAAGGGTCATCCAAGCACTCCAGAATGACTTCAGACGTTGTTCCAAGAGTCTCCAAGGGTCATCCAAACACTCCAGATTGACTTCAGATGCTATTGCAAGCTCCACTGTACTTAGGATCACCATTTGGCATGTTTCACCAACATTTTAAGGTTTGTTTTAGTTTATAGAAACCCTTCACTTCAGAGGCCATTACTATATCCTGCGTTGCTCTGATCGAAAATCCAAGAAAATTTGCATTGTGCAACTTTTAATTTCCTTTCCAACGGTGAAAAAATTAAGTCTCTAGCTCTTCTGGTTCAAAAGTTATGGCCGTTTGAAATTTCACATTTTTTCGCAAAAACAAATTTTTTTCGTCAAAACAAGCGCTCCAGAATGACTCCACACGTTGTTTCAAGTGTCTCCAAGGGTCATCCAAGCACTCCAGAATGACTTCAGACGTTGTTCCAAGAGTCCCAAAGGGTCATCCAAGCACTCCAGAATGACTTCAGACGATGTTCCAAGAGTCTCCAAGGGTCATCCAAGCACTCCAGAATGACTTCAGACGTTGATCAAAGTGTCTCCAAGGGTCATCCAAGCCCTCCAGAATGACTTCAGACGTTGTTACAAGAGTCTCCAAGGGTCATCCAAGCACTCCAGAATGACTTCAGACGTTGATCAAGTGTCTCCAAGGGTCATCCAAGCCCTCCAGAATGACTTCAGACGTTGTTACAAGAGTCTCCAAGGGTCATCCAAGCACTCCAGAATGACTTCAGACGTTGTTCCAAGAGTCTCCAAGGGTCATCCAAGCACTCCAGAATGACTTCAGACGTTGTTCCAAGAGTCTCAAGGGTCATCCAAGCACTCCAGAATGACTTCAGACGTTGTTCCAAGAGTCTCCAAGGGTCATCCAAACACTCCAGATTGACTTCAGATGCTATTGCAAGCTCCACTGTACTTAGGATCACCATTTGGCATGTTTCACCAACATTTTGAGGTTTGTTTTAGTTTATAGAAACCCTTCACTTCAGAGGCCATTTACTATATCCTGCGTTGCTCTGATCGAAAATCCAAGGAAATTTGCATTGTGCAACTTTTAATTTCCTTTCCAACGGTGAAAAAATTAAGTCTCTAGCTCTTCTGGTTCAAAAGTTATGGCCGTTTGAAATTTCACCTTTTTTCGGCAAAACAAATTTTTTTCGTCAAAACAAGCGCTCCAGAATGACTTCACACGTTGTTCCAAGGATCCCAAGGGTCATCAAGCACTCCAGAATGACCTCAAACGTTGTTCTAAGTGTTCCCAAGGGTCATTCAAGCACTCCAGAATGACTTCAGACGTTGTTCCAAGAGTCTCCAAGGGTCATCCAAGCCCTCCAGAATGACTTCAGACGTTGTTACAAGAGTCTCCAAGGGTCATCCAAGCACTCCAGAATGACTTCAGACGTTGATCAAAGTGTCTCCAAGGGTCATCCAAGCCCTCCAGAATGACTTCAGACGTTGTTACAAGAGTCTCCAAGGGTCATCCAAGCACTCCAGAATGACTTCAGACGTTGTTCCAAGAGTCTCCAAGGGTCATCCAAGCACTCCAGAATGACTTCAGACGTTGTTCCAAGAGTCTCCAAGGGTCATCCAAGCACTCCAGAATGACTTCAGACGTTGTTACAAGAGTCTCCAAGGGTCATCCAAGCACTCCAGAATGACTTCAGACGTTGTTCCAAGAGTCTCCAAGGGTCATCCAAGCACTCCAGAATGACTTCAGACGTTGTTCCAAGAGTCTCCAAGGGTCATCCAAGCACTCCAGAATGACTTCAGACGTTGTTCCAAGAGTCTCCAAGGGTCATCCAAACACTCCAGATTGACTTCAGATGCTATTGCAAGCTCCACTGTACTTAGGATCACCATTTGGCATGTTTCACCAACATTTGAGGTTTGTTTTAGTTTATAGAAACCCTTCACTTCAGAGGCCATTTACTATATCCTGCGATGCTCTGATCGAAAATCCAAGAAAATTTGCATTGTGCAACTTTTAATTTCCTTTCCAACGGTGAAAAAATTAAGTCTCTAGCTCTTCTGGTTCAAAAGTTATGGCCGTTTGAAATTTCACATTTTTTCGCAAAAACAAATTTTTTTCGTCAAACAAGCGCTCCAGAATGACTCCACACGTTGTTCAAGTGTCTCCAAGGGTCATCCAAGCACTCCAGAATGACTTCAGACGTTGTTCCAAGAGTCCCCAAGGGTCATCCAAGCACTCCAGAATGACTTCAGACGTTGTTCCAAGAGTCCCAAAGGGTCATCCAAGCACTCCAGAATGACTTCAGACGATGTTCCAAGAGTCTCCAAGGGTCATCCAAGCACTCCAGAATGACTTCAGACGTTGATCAAAGTGTCTCCAAGGGTCATCCAAGCCCTCCAGAATGACTTCAGACGTTGTTACAAGAGTCTCCAAGGGTCATCCAAGCACTCCAGAATGACTTCAGACGTTGATCAAAGTGTCTCCAAGGGTCATCCAAGCCCTCCAGAATGACTTCAGACGTTGTTACAAGAGTCTCCAAGGGTCATCCAAGCACTCCAGAATGACTTCAGACGTTGTTCCAAGAGTCTCCAAGGGTCATCCAAGCACTCCAGAATGACTTCAGACGTTGTTCCAAGAGTCCCAAGGGTCATCCAAGCACTCCAGAATGACTTCAGACGTGTTCCAAGAGTCTCCAAGGGTCATCCAAGCCCTCCAGAATGACTTCAGACGTTGTTACAAGAGTCTCCAAGGGTCATCCAAGCACTACAGAATGACTTCAGACGTTGATCAAAGTGTCTCCAAGGGTCATCCAAGCCCTCCAGAATGACTTCAGACGTTGATCAAAGTGTCTCAAGGGTCATCCAAGAAATCCAGAATGACTTCAGACGTTGTCAAGAGTCCCCAAGGGTCATCCAAGCACTCCAGAATGACTTCAGACGTGTTCCAAGATCCCAAAGGGTCATCCAAGCACTCCAGAATGACTTCAGACGATGTTCCAAGAGTCTCCAAGGGTCATCAAGCACTCCAGAATGACTTCAGACGTTGATCAAAGTGTCTCCAAGGGTCATCCAAGCCTCCAGAATGACTTCAGACGTTGTTACAAGAGTCTCCAAGGGTCATCCAAGCACTCCAGAATGACTCAGACGTTGATCAAAGGTCTCCAAGGGTCATCCAAGCCCTCCAGAATGACTTCAGACGTTGTTACAAGAGTCTCCAAGGGTCATCCAAGCACTCCAGAATGACTTCAGACGTTGTTCCAAGAGTCTCCAAGGGTCATCCAAGCACTCCAGAATGACTTCAGACGTTGTTCCAAGAGTCTCCAAGGGTCATCCAAGCACTCCAGAATGACTTCAGACGTTGTTCCAAGAGTCTCCAAGGGTCATCCAAACACTCCAGATTGACTTCAGATGCTATTGCAAGCTCCACTGTACTTAGGATCACCATTTGGCATGTTTCACCAACATTTTGAGGTTTGTTTTAGTTTATAGAAACCTTCACTCAGAGGCCATTTACTATATCCTGCGATGCTCTGATCGAAAATCCAGAAAATTTGCATTGTGCACTTTTATTTTCCTTTCCAACGGTTGAAAAAATTAAGTCTCTAGCTCTTCTGGTTCAAAAGTTATGGCCGTTTGAAATTTCACATTTTTTCGCAAAAACAAATTTTTTTCGTCAAAACAAGCGCTCCAGAATGACTCCACACGTTGTTTCAAGTGTCTCCAGGGTCATCCAAGCACTCCAGAATGACTTCAGACGTTGTTCCAAGAGTCCCCAAGGGTCATCCAAGCACTCCAGAATGACTTCAGACGTTGTTCCAAGTGTCTCCAAGGGTCATCCAAGCACTCCAGAATGACTTCAGACGTTGTTCCAAGTGTCTCCAAGGGTCATCCAAGCACTCCAGAATGACTTCAGACGTTGATCAAAGTGTCTCCAAGGGTCATCCAAGCCCTCCAGAATGACTTCAGACGTTGTACAAGAGTCTCCAAGGGTCATCCAAGCACTCCAGAATGACTTCAGACGTTGATCAAAGTGTCTCCAAGGGTCATCCAAGCCCTCCAGAATGACTTCAGACGTTGTTACAAGAGTCTCCAAGGGTCATCCAAGCACTCCAGAATGACTTCAGACGTTGTTCCAAGAGTCTCAAGGGTCATCCAAGCACTCCAGAATGACTTCAGACGTTGTTCCAAGAGTCTCCAAGGGTCATCCAAGCACTCCAGAATGACTTCAGACGTTGTTCCAAGAGTCTCCAAGGGTCATCCAAACACTCCAGATTGACTTCAGATGCTATTGCAAGCTCACTGTACTAGGATCACCATTTGGCATGTTTCACCAACATTTTGAGGTTTGTTTTAGTTATAGAAACCCTCACTTCAGAGGCCATTTACTATATCCTGCGATGCTCTGATCGAAAATCCAAGAAATTTGCATTGTGCAACTTTTATTTTCCTTTCCAACGGTGAAAAAAATTAAGTCTCTAGCTCTTCTGGTTCAAAAGTTATGGCCGTTTGAAATTTCACCTTTTTCGGCAAAACAATTTTTTTTCGTCAAAACAAGCGCTCCAGAATGACTTCACACGTTGTTCCAAGCATCCCCAAGGGTCATCCAAGCACTCCAGAATGACCTCAAACGTGTTCTAAGTGTTCCCAAGGGTCATCCAAGCACTCCAGAATGACTTCAGACGTTGTTCCAAGAGTCTCCAAGGGTCATCCAAACACTCCAGAATGACTTCAGACGTTGTTACAAGAGTCTCCAAGGGTCATCCAAGCACTCCAGAATGACTTCAGACGTTGATCAAAGTGTCTCCAAGGGTCATCCAAGCCCTCCAGAATGACTTCAGACGTTGTTACAAGTGTCTCCAAGGGTCATCCAAGCACTCCAGAATGACTTCAGACGTTGTTACAAGAGTCTCCAAGGGTCATCCAAGCACTCCAGAATGACTTCAGACGTTGTTCCAAGAGTCTCCAAGGGTCATCCAAGCACTCCAGAATGACTTCAGACGTTGTTCCAAGAGTCTCCAAGGGTCATCCAAACACTCAGATTGACTTCAGATGCTATTGCAAGCTCCACTGTACTTAGGATCACCATTTGGCATGTTTCACCAACATTTTAAGGTTTGTTTTAGTTTATAGAAACCCTTCACTCAGAGGCCATTACTATATCCTGCGTTGCTCTGATCGAAAATCCAAGAAAATTTGCATTGTGCAACTTTTAATTTCCTTTCCAACGGTGAAAAAATAAGTCTCTAGCTCTTTGGTTCAAAAGTTATGGCCGTTTGAAATTTCACATTTTTCGCAAAAAAAAATTTTTTTCGTCAAAACAAGCGCTCCAGAATGACTCCACACGTTGTTTCAAGTGTCTCCAAGGGTCATCCAAGCACTCCAGAATGACTTCAGACGTTGTTCCAAGAGTCCCCAAGGGTCATCCAAGCACTCCAGAATGACTTCAGACGTTGTTCCAAGAGTCCCAAAGGGTCATCCAAGCACTCCAGAATGACTTCAGACGATGTTCCAAGAGTCTCCAAGGGTCATCCAAGCACTCCAGAATGACTTCAGCGTTGTTGATCAAAGTGTCTCCAAGGGTCATCCAAGCCCTCCAGAATGACTTCAGACGTTGTTACAAGAGTCTCCAAGGGTCATCCAAGCACTCCAGAATGACTTCAGACGTTGATCAAAGTGTCTCCAAGGGTCATCCAAGCCCTCCAGAATGACTTCAGACGTTGTTACAAGAGTCTCCAAGGGTCATCCAAGCACTCCAGAATGACTTCAGACGTTGTTCCAAGAGTCTCCAAGGGTCATCCAAGCACTCCAGAATGACTTCAGACGTTGTTCCAAGAGTCTCCAAGGGTCATCCAAGCACTCCAGAATGACTTCAGACGTTGTTCCAAGAGTCTCAAGGGTCATCCAAACACTCCAGATTGACTTCAGATGCTATTGCAAGCTCCACTGTACTTAGGATCACCATTTGGCATGTTTCACCAACATTTTGAGGTTTGTTTTAGTTTATAGAAACCCTTCACTTCAGAGGCCATTTACTATATCCTGCGTTGCTCTGATCGAAAATCCAAGAAATTTGCATTGTGCAACTTTAATTTCCTTTCCAACGGTGAAAAAATTAAGTCTCTAGCTCTTCTGGTTCAAAAGTTATGGCCGTTTGAAATTTCACCTTTTTTCGGCAAAACAAATTTTTTCGTCAAAACAAGCGCTCCAGAATGACTTCACACGTTGTTCCAAGGATCCCCAAGGGTCATCCAAGCACTCCAGAATGACCTCAAACGTTGTTCTAAGTGTTCCCAAGGGTCATCCAAGCACTCCAGAATGACTTCAGACGTTGTTCCAAGAGTCTCCAAGGGTCATCCAAGCCCTCCAGAATGACTTCAGACGTTGTTACAAGAGTCTCCAAGGGTCATCCAAGCACTCCAGAATGACTTCAGACGTTGATCAAAGTGTCTCCAAGGGTCATCCAAGCCCTCCAGAATGACTTCAGACGTTGTTACAAGAGTCTCCAAGGGTCATCCAAGCACTCCAGAATGACTTCAGACGTTGTTCCAAGAGTCTCCAAGGGTCATCCAAGCACTCCAGAATGACTTCAGACGTTGTTCCAAGAGTCTCCAAGGGTCATCAAGCACCAGAAGACTTCAGACGTTGTTACAAGAGTCTCAAAGGGTCATCCAAGCACTCCAGATGACTTCAGACGTTGTTCCAAGAGTCTCCAAGGGTCATCCAAGCACTCCAGAATGACTTCAGACGTTGTTCCAAGAGTCTCCAAGGGTCATCCAAGCACTCCAGAATGACTTCAGACGTTGTTCCAAGAGTCTCCAAGGGTCATCCAAACACTCCAGATTGACTTCAGATGCTATTGCAAGCTCCACTGTACTTAGGATCACCATTTGGCATGTTTCACCAACATTTGAGGTTGTTTTAGTTTATAGAAACCCTTCACTTCAGAGGCCATTTACTATATCCTGCGATGCTCTGATCGAAAATCCAAGAAAATTTGCATTGTGCAACTTTTAATTTCCTTTCCAACGGTGAAATAAATTAAGTCTCTAGCTCTTCTGGTTCAAAAGTTATGGCCGTTTGAAATTTCACATTTTTTCGCAAAAACAAATTTTTTTCGTCAAAACAAGCGCTCCAGAATGACTCCACACGTTGTTTCAAGTGTCTCCAAGGGTCATCCAAGCACTCCAGAATGACTTCAGACGTTGTTCCAAGAGTCCCCAAGGGTCATCCAAGCACTCCAGAATGACTTCAGACGTTGTTCCAAGAGTCCCAAAGGGTCATCCAAGCACTCCAGAATGACTTCAGACGATGTTCCAAGAGTCTCCAAGGGTCATCCAAGCACTCCAGAATGACTTCAGACGTTGATCAAAGTGTCTCCAAGGGTCATCCAAGCCCTCCAGAATGACTTCAGACGTTGTTACAAGAGTCTCCAAGGGTCATCCAAGCACTCCAGAATGACTTCAGACGTTGATCAAAGTGTCTCCAAGGGTCATCCAAGCCCTCCAGAATGACTTCAGACGTTGTTACAAGAGTCTCCAAGGGTCATCCAAGCACTCCAGAATGACTTCAGACGTTGTTCCAAGAGTCTCCAAGGGTCATCCAAGCACTCCAGAATGACTTCAGACGTTGTTCCAAGAGTCCCAAGGGTCATCCAAGCACTCCAGAATGACTTCAGACGTTGTTCCAAGAGTCTCCAAGGGTCATCCAAGCCCTCCAGAATGACTTCAGAGTTGTTTTACAAGAGCTCCAAGGGTCATCCAAGCACTCCAGATGACTTCAGAGTTGATTTCAAAGGTGTCTCAAGGGTCATTCCAAGCACTCAGAATGACTTTCAGACGTTGATCAAAGTGTCTTCCAAGGGTCATCCAAGCATCCAGAATGACTTCAGACGTGTTCCAAGAGTCCCCAAGGGTCATCCAAGCACTCCAGAATGACTTCAGACGTTGTTCCAAGAGTCCCAAAGGGTCATCCAAGCACTCCAGAATGACTTCAGACGTTGTTCTAAGTGTCTCCAAGGGTCATCCAAGCACTCCAGAATGACTTCAGACGTTGTTCCAAGTTTCCTAAAGGGTCATCCAAGCACTCCAGAATGACTTCAGACGTTGTTCCAAGAGTCTCCAAGGGTCATCCAAGCACTCCAGAATGACTTCAGACGTTGATCAAAGTGTCTCCAAGGGTCATCCAAGCCCTCCAGAATGACTTCAGACGTTGTTACAAGAGTCTCCAAGGGTCATCCAAGCACTCCAGAATGACTTCAGACGTTGTTCAAGAGTCTCCAAGGGTCATCCAAGCACTCCAGAATGACTTCAGACGTTGTTCCAAGAGTCTCCAAGGGTCATCCAAGCACTCCAGAATGACTTCAGACGTTGTTCCAAGAGTCTCCAAGGGTCATCCAAACACTCCAGATTGACTTCAGATGCTATTGCAAGCTCCACTGTACTTAGGATCACCATTTGGCATGTTTCACCAACATTTTAAGGTTTGTTTTAGTTTATAGAAACCCTTCACTTCAGAGGCCATTTACTATATCCTGCGTTGCTCTGATCGAAAATCCAAGAAAATTTGCATTGTGCAACTTTTAATTTCCTTTCCAACGGTGAAAAAATTAAGTCTCTAGCTCTTCTGGTTCAAAAGTTATGGCCGTTTGAAATTTCACATTTTTTCGCAAAAACAAATTTTTTTCGTCAAAACAAGCGCTCCAGAATGACTCCACACGTTGTTTCAAGTGTCTCCAAGGGTCATCCAAGCACTCCAGAATGACTTCAGACGTTGTTCCAAGAGTCCCCAAGGGTCATCCAAGCACTCCAGAATGACTTCAGACGTTGTTCCAAGTGTCTCCAAGGGTCATCCAAGCACTCCAGAATGACTTCAGACGTTGTTCCAAGTGTCTCCAAGGGTCATCCAAGCACTCCAGAATGACTTCAGACGTTGATCAAAGTGTCTCCAAGGGTCATCCAAGCCCTCCAGAATGACTTCAGACGTTGTTACAAGAGTCTCCAAGGGTCATCCAAGCACTCCAGAATGACTTCAGACGTTGATCAAAGTGTCTCCAAGGGTCATCCAAGCCCTCCAGAATGACTTCAGACGTTGTTACAAGAGTCTCCAAGGGTCATCCAAGCACTCCAGAATGACTTCAGACGTTGTTCCAAGAGTCTCCAAGGGTCATCCAAGCACTCCAGAATGACTTCAGACGTTGTTCCAAGAGTCTCCAAGGGTCATCCAAGCACTCCAGAATGACTTCAGACGTTGTTCCAAGAGTCTCCAAGGGTCATCCAAACACTCCAGATTGACTTCAGATGCTATTGCAAGCTCCACTGTACTTAGGATCACCATTTGGCATGTTTCACCAACATTTTGAGGTTTGTTTTAGTTTATAGAAACCCTTCACTTCAGAGGCCATTTACTATATCCTGCGATGCTCTGATCGAAAATCCAAGAAAATTTGCATTGTGCAACTTTTATTTTCCTTTCCAACGGTGAAAAAATTAAGTCTCTAGCTCTTCTGGTTCAAAAGTTATGGCCGTTTGAAATTTCACCTTTTTTCGGCAAAACAAATTTTTTTCGTCAAAACAAGCGCTCCAGAATGACTTCACACGTTGTTCCAAGCATCCCCAAGGGTCATCCAAGCACTCCAGAATGACCTCAAACGTTGTTCTAAGTGTTCCCAAGGGTCATCCAAGCACTCCAGAATGACTTCAGACGTTGTTCCAAGAGTCTCCAAGGGTCATCCAAACACTCCAGAATGACTTCAGACGTTGTTACAAGAGTCTCCAAGGGTCATCCAAGCACTCCAGAATGACTTCAGACGTTGATCAAAGTGTCTCCAAGGGTCATCCAAGCCCTCCAGAATGACTTCAGACGTTGTTACAAGTGTCTCCAAGGGTCATCCAAGCACTCCAGAATGACTTCAGACGTTGTTACAAGAGTCTCCAAGGGTCATCCAAGCACTCCAGAATGACTTCAGACGTTGTTCCAAGAGTCTCCAAGGGTCATCCAAGCACTCCAGAATGACTTCAGACGTTGTTCCAAGAGTCTCCAAGGGTCATCCAAACACTCCAGATTGACTTCAGATGCTATTGCAAGCTCCACTGTACTTAGGATCACCATTTGGCATGTTTCACCAACATTTTAAGGTTTGTTTTAGTTTATAGAAACCCTTCACTTCAGAGGCCATTTACTATATCCTGCGTTGCTCTGATCGAAAATCCAAGAAAATTTGCATTGTGCAACTTTTAATTTCCTTTCCAACGGTGAAAAAATTAAGTCTCTAGCTCTTCTGGTTCAAAAGTTATGGCCGTTTGAAATTTCACATTTTTTCGCAAAAACAAATTTTTTTCGTCAAAACAAGCGCTCCAGAATGACTCCACACGTTGTTTCAAGTGTCTCCAAGGGTCATCCAAGCACTCCAGAATGACTTCAGACGTTGTTCCAAGAGTCCCCAAGGGTCATCCAAGCACTCCAGAATGACTTCAGACGTTGTTCCAAGAGTCCCAAAGGGTCATCCAAGCACTCCAGAATGACTTCAGACGATGTTCCAAGAGTCTCCAAGGGTCATCCAAGCACTCCAGAATGACTTCAGACGTTGATCAAAGTGTCTCCAAGGGTCATCCAAGCCCTCCAGAATGACTTCAGACGTTGTTACAAGAGTCTCCAAGGGTCATCCAAGCACTCCAGAATGACTTCAGACGTTGATCAAAGTGTCTCCAAGGGTCATCCAAGCCCTCCAGAATGACTTCAGACGTTGTTACAAGAGTCTCCAAGGGTCATCCAAGCACTCCAGAATGACTTCAGACGTTGTTCCAAGAGTCTCCAAGGGTCATCCAAGCACTCCAGAATGACTTCAGACGTTGTTCCAAGAGTCTCCAAGGGTCATCCAAGCACTCCAGAATGACTTCAGACGTTGTTCCAAGAGTCTCCAAGGGTCATCCAAACACTCCAGATTGACTTCAGATGCTATTGCAAGCTCCACTGTACTTAGGATCACCATTTGGCATGTTTCACCAACATTTTGAGGTTTGTTTTAGTTTATAGAAACCCTTCACTTCAGAGGCCATTTACTATATCCTGCGTTGCTCTGATCGAAAATCCAAGGAAATTTGCATTGTGCAACTTTTAATTTCCTTTCCAACGGTGAAAAAATTAAGTCTCTAGCTCTTCTGGTTCAAAAGTTATGGCCGTTTGAAATTTCACCTTTTTTCGGCAAAACAAATTTTTTTCGTCAAAACAAGCGCTCCAGAATGACTTCACACGTTGTTCCAAGGATCCCCAAGGGTCATCCAAGCACTCCAGAATGACCTCAAACGTTGTTCTAAGTGTTCCCAAGGGTCATTCAAGCACTCCAGAATGACTTCAGACGTTGTTCCAAGAGTCTCCAAGGGTCATCCAAGCCCTCCAGAATGACTTCAGACGTTGTTACAAGAGTCTCCAAGGGTCATCCAAGCACTCCAGAATGACTTCAGACGTTGATCAAAGTGTCTCCAAGGGTCATCCAAGCCCTCCAGAATGACTTCAGACGTTGTTACAAGAGTCTCCAAGGGTCATCCAAGCACTCCAGAATGACTTCAGACGTTGTTCCAAGAGTCTCCAAGGGTCATCCAAGCACTCCAGAATGACTTCAGACGTTGTTCCAAGAGTCTCCAAGGGTCATCCAAGCACTCCAGAATGACTTCAGACGTTGTTACAAGAGTCTCCAAGGGTCATCCAAGCACTCCAGAATGACTTCAGACGTTGTTCCAAGAGTCTCCAAGGGTCATCCAAGCACTCCAGAATGACTTCAGACGTTGTTCCAAGAGTCTCCAAGGGTCATCCAAGCACTCCAGAATGACTTCAGACGTTGTTCCAAGAGTCTCCAAGGGTCATCCAAACACTCCAGATTGACTTCAGATGCTATTGCAAGCTCCACTGTACTTAGGATCACCATTTGGCATGTTTCACCAACATTTTGAGGTTTGTTTTAGTTTATAGAAACCCTTCACTTCAGAGGCCATTTACTATATCCTGCGATGCTCTGATCGAAAATCCAAGAAAATTTGCATTGTGCAACTTTTAATTTCCTTTCCAACGGTGAAAAAATTAAGTCTCTAGCTCTTCTGGTTCAAAAGTTATGGCCGTTTGAAATTTCACATTTTTTCGCAAAAACAAATTTTTTTCGTCAAAACAAGCGCTCCAGAATGACTCCACACGTTGTTTCAAGTGTCTCCAAGGGTCATCCAAGCACTCCAGAATGACTTCAGACGTTGTTCCAAGAGTCCCCAAGGGTCATCCAAGCACTCCAGAATGACTTCAGACGTTGTTCCAAGAGTCCCAAAGGGTCATCCAAGCACTCCAGAATGACTTCAGACGATGTTCCAAGAGTCTCCAAGGGTCATCCAAGCACTCCAGAATGACTTCAGACGTTGATCAAAGTGTCTCCAAGGGTCATCCAAGCCCTCCAGAATGACTTCAGACGTTGTTACAAGAGTCTCCAAGGGTCATCCAAGCACTCCAGAATGACTTCAGACGTTGATCAAAGTGTCTCCAAGGGTCATCCAAGCCCTCCAGAATGACTTCAGACGTTGTTACAAGAGTCTCCAAGGGTCATCCAAGCACTCCAGAATGACTTCAGACGTTGTTCCAAGAGTCTCCAAGGGTCATCCAAGCACTCCAGAATGACTTCAGACGTTGTTCCAAGAGTCCCAAAGGGTCATCCAAGCACTCCAGAATGACTTCAGACGATGTTCCAAGAGTCTCCAAGGGTCATCCAAGCCCTCCAGAATGACTTCAGACGTTGTTACAAGAGTCTCCAAGGGTCATCCAAGCACTCCAGAATGACTTCAGACGTTGATCAAAGTGTCTCCAAGGGTCATCCAAGCCCTCCAGAATGACTTCAGACGTTGATCAAAGTGTCTCCAAGGGTCATCCAAGCACTCCAGAATGACTTCAGACGTTGTTCCAAGAGTCCCCAAGGGTCATCCAAGCACTCCAGAATGACTTCAGACGTTGTTCCAAGAGTCCCAAAGGGTCATCCAAGCACTCCAGAATGACTTCAGACGATGTTCCAAGAGTCTCCAAGGGTCATCCAAGCACTCCAGAATGACTTCAGACGTTGATCAAAGTGTCTCCAAGGGTCATCCAAGCCCTCCAGAATGACTTCAGACGTTGTTACAAGAGTCTCCAAGGGTCATCCAAGCACTCCAGAATGACTTCAGACGTTGATCAAAGTGTCTCCAAGGGTCATCCAAGCCCTCCAGAATGACTTCAGACGTTGTTACAAGAGTCTCCAAGGGTCATCCAAGCACTCCAGAATGACTTCAGACGTTGTTCCAAGAGTCTCCAAGGGTCATCCAAGCACTCCAGAATGACTTCAGACGTTGTTCCAAGAGTCTCCAAGGGTCATCCAAGCACTCCAGAATGACTTCAGACGTTGTTCCAAGAGTCTCCAAGGGTCATCCAAACACTCCAGATTGACTTCAGATGCTATTGCAAGCTCCACTGTACTTAGGATCACCATTTGGCATGTTTCACCAACATTTTGAGGTTTGTTTTAGTTTATAGAAACCCTTCACTTCAGAGGCCATTTACTATATCCTGCGATGCTCTGATCGAAAATCCAAGAAAATTTGCATTGTGCAACTTTTATTTTCCTTTCCAACGGTGAAAAAATTAAGTCTCTAGCTCTTCTGGTTCAAAAGTTATGGCCGTTTGAAATTTCACATTTTTTCGCAAAAACAAATTTTTTTCGTCAAAACAAGCGCTCCAGAATGACTCCACACGTTGTTTCAAGTGTCTCCAAGGGTCATCCAAGCACTCCAGAATGACTTCAGACGTTGTTCCAAGAGTCCCCAAGGGTCATCCAAGCACTCCAGAATGACTTCAGACGTTGTTCCAAGTGTCTCCAAGGGTCATCCAAGCACTCCAGAATGACTTCAGACGTTGTTCCAAGTGTCTCCAAGGGTCATCCAAGCACTCCAGAATGACTTCAGACGTTGATCAAAGTGTCTCCAAGGGTCATCCAAGCCCTCCAGAATGACTTCAGACGTTGTTACAAGAGTCTCCAAGGGTCATCCAAGCACTCCAGAATGACTTCAGACGTTGATCAAAGTGTCTCCAAGGGTCATCCAAGCCCTCCAGAATGACTTCAGACGTTGTTACAAGAGTCTCCAAGGGTCATCCAAGCACTCCAGAATGACTTCAGACGTTGTTCCAAGAGTCTCCAAGGGTCATCCAAGCACTCCAGAATGACTTCAGACGTTGTTCCAAGAGTCTCCAAGGGTCATCCAAGCACTCCAGAATGACTTCAGACGTTGTTCCAAGAGTCTCCAAGGGTCATCCAAACACTCCAGATTGACTTCAGATGCTATTGCAAGCTCCACTGTACTTAGGATCACCATTTGGCATGTTTCACCAACATTTTGAGGTTTGTTTTAGTTTATAGAAAACCTTCACTTCAGAGGCCATTTACTATATCCTGCGATGCTCTGATCGAAAATCCAAGAAAATTTGCATTGTGCAACTTTTAATTTCCTTTCCAACGGTGAAAAAATTAAGTCTCTAGCTCTTCTGGTTCAAAAGTTATGGCCGTTTGAAATTTCAACTTTTTTCGGCAAAACAAATTTTTTTGGTCAAAACAAGCACTCCAGAATGACTTCAGACGTTGTTCCAAGAGTCTCCAAGGGTCATCCAAGCACTCCAGAATGACTTCAGACGTTGTTCCAAGAGTCTCCAAGGGTCATCCAAGCACTCCAGATTGACTTCAGATGCTATTGCAAGCTCCACTGTACTTAGGATCACCATTTGGCATGTTTCACCAACATTTTAAGGTTTGTTTTAGTTTATAGAAAACCTTCACTTCAGAGGCCATTTACTATATCCTGCGATGCTCTGATCGAAAATCCAAGAAAACTTGCATTGTGCAACTTTTAATTTCCTTTCCAACGGTGAAAAAATTAAGTCTCTAGCTCTTCTGGTTCAAAAGTTATGGCCGTTTGAATTTCACCTTTTTTCGGCAAAACAATTTTTTTTCGTCAAAACAAGCACTTCAGAAAGACTTCACACGTTGTTCCAAGGATCCCCAAGGGTCATCCAAGCACTCCAGAATGACCTCAAACGTTGTTCTAAGTGTTCCCAAGGGTCATCCAAGCACTCCAGAATGACTTCAGACGTTGTTCCAAGAGTCTCCAAGGGTCATCCAAACACTCCAGAATGACTTCAGACGTTGTTACAAGAGTCTCCAAGGGTCATCCAAGCACTCCAGAATGACTTCAGACGTTGATCAAAGTGTCTCCAAGGGTCATCCAAGCCCTCCAGAATGACTTCAGACGTTGTTACAAGTGTCTCCAAGGGTCATCCAAGCACTCCAGAATGACTTCAGACGTTGTTACAAGAGTCTCCAAGGGTCATCCAAGCACTCCAGAATGACTTCAGACGTTGTTCCAAGAGTCTCCAAGGGTCATCCAAGCACTCCAGAATGACTTCAGACGTTGTTCCAAGAGTCTCCAAGGGTCATCCAAACACTCCAGATGACTTCAGATGCTATTGCAAGCTCCACTGTACTTAGGATCACCATTTGGCATGTTTCACCAACATTTTAAGGTTTGTTTTAGTTTATAGAAACCCTTCACTTCAGAGGCCATTTACTATATCCTGCGTTGCTCTGATCGAAAATCCAAGAAAATTTGCATTGTGCAACTTTTAATTTCCTTTCCAACGGTGAAAAAATTAAGTCTCTAGCTCTTCTGGTTCAAAAGTTATGGCCGTTTGAAATTTCACATTTTTTCGCAAAAACAAATTTTTTTCGTCAAAACAAGCGCTCCAGAATGACTCCACACGTTGTTTCAAGTGTCTCCAAGGGTCATCCAAGCACTCCAGAATGACTTCAGACGTTGTTCCAAGAGTCCCCAAGGGTCATCCAAGCACTCCAGAATGACTTCAGACGTTGTTCCAAGAGTCCCAAAGGGTCATCCAAGCACTCCAGAATGACTTCAGACGATGTTCCAAGAGTCTCCAAGGGTCATCCAAGCACTCCAGAATGACTTCAGACGTTGATCAAAGTGTCTCCAAGGGTCATCCAAGCCCTCCAGAATGACTTCAGACGTTGTTACAAGAGTCTCCAAGGGTCATCCAAGCACTCCAGAATGACTTCAGACGTTGATCAAAGTGTCTCCAAGGGTCATCCAAGCCCTCCAGAATGACTTCAGACGTTGTTACAAGAGTCTCCAAGGGTCATCCAAGCACTCCAGAATGACTTCAGACGTTGTTCCAAGAGTCTCCAAGGGTCATCCAAGCACTCCAGAATGACTTCAGACGTTGTTCCAAGAGTCTCCAAGGGTCATCCAAGCACTCCAGAATGACTTCAGACGTTGTTCCAAGAGTCTCCAAGGGTCATCCAAGCACTCCAGAATGACTTCAGACGTTGTTCCAAGAGTCTCCAAGGGTCATCCAAACACTCCAGATTGACTTCAGATGCTATTGCAAGCTCCACTGTACTTAGGATCACCATTTGGCATGTTTCACCAACATTTAGGTTTGTTTTTTAGTTTATAGAAACCCTTCACTTCAGAGGCCATTTACTATATCCTGCGTTGCTCTGATCGAAAATCCAAGAAAATTTGCATTGTGCAACTTTTAATTTCCTTTCCAACGGTGAAAAAATTAAGTCTCTAGCTCTTCTGGTTCAAAAGTTATGGCCGTTTGAAATTTCACATTTTTTCGCAAAAACAAATTTTTTTCGTCAAAACAAGCGCTCCAGAATGACTCCACACGTTGTTTCAAGTGTCTCCAAGGGTCATCCAAGCACTCCAGAATGACTTCAGACGTTGTTCCAAGAGTCCCCAAGGGTCATCCAAGCACTCCAGAATGACTTCAGACGTTGTTCCAAGTGTCTCCAAGGGTCATCCAAGCACTCCAGAATGACTTCAGACGTTGTTCCAAGTGTCTCCAAGGGTCATCCAAGCACTCCAGAATGACTTCAGACGTTGATCAAAGTGTCTCCAAGGGTCATCCAAGCCCTCCAGAATGACTTCAGACGTTGTTACAAGAGTCTCCAAGGGTCATCCAAGCACTCCAGAATGACTTCAGACGTTGATCAAAGTGTCTCCAAGGGTCATCCAAGCCCTCCAGAATGACTTCAGACGTTGTTACAAGAGTCTCCAAGGGTCATCCAAGCACTCCAGAATGACTTCAGACGTTGTTCCAAGAGTCTCCAAGGGTCATCCAAGCACTCCAGAATGACTTCAGACGTTGTTCCAAGAGTCTCCAAGGGTCATCCAAGCACTCCAGAATGACTTCAGACGTTGTTCCAAGAGTCTCCAAGGGTCATCCAAACACTCCAGATTGACTTCAGATGCTATTGCAAGCTCCACTGTACTTAGGATCACCATTTGGCATGTTTCACCAACATTTTGAGGTTTGTTTTAGTTTATAGAAACCCTTCACTTCAGAGGCCATTTACTATATCCTGCGATGCTCTGATCGAAAATCCAAGAAAATTTGCATTGTGCAACTTTATTTTCCTTTCCAACGGTGAAAAAATTAAGTCTCTAGCTCTTCTGGTTCAAAAGTTATGGCCGTTTGAATTTCACCTTTTTTCGGCAAAACAAACTCCAGAATGACTTTTGTTCCAAGCATCCAAAATCCAAGCACTCCAGAATGACCTCAAACGTTGTTCCAAGAGTCCCCAAGGGTCATCCAAGCACTCCAGAATGACTTCAGGCGTTGTTCTAAGTGTTCCCAAGGGTCATCCAAGCACTCCAGAATGACTTCAGACGTTGTTCCAAGAGTCTCCAAGGGTCATCCAAACACTCCAGAATGACTTCAGACGTTGTTACAAGAGTCTCCAAGGGTCATCCAAGCACTCCAGAATGACTTCAGACGTTGATCAAAGTGTCTCCAAGGGTCATCCAAGCCCTCCAGAATGACTTCAGACGTTGTTACAAGTGTCTCCAAGGGTCATCCAAGCACTCCAGAATGACTTCAGACGTTGTTACAAGAGTCTCCAAGGGTCATCCAAGCACTCCAGAATGACTTCAGACGTTGTTCCAAGAGTCTCCAAGGGTCATCCAAGCACTCCAGAATGACTTCAGACGTTGTTCCAAGAGTCTCCAAGGGTCATCCAAACACTCCAGATTGACTTCAGAGCTATTGCAAGCTCCACTGTACTTAGGATCACCATTTGGCATGTTTCACCAACATTTTAAGGTTTGTTTTAGTTTATAGAAACCCTTCACTTCAGAGGCCATTTACTATATCCTGCGTTGCTCTGATCGAAAATCCAAGAAAATTTGCATTGTGCAACTTTTAATTTCCTTTCCAACGGTGAAAAAATAAGTCTCTAGCTCTTCTGGTTCAAAAGTTATGGCCGTTTGAAATTTCATTTTTTCGCAAAAACAAATTTTTTTCGTCAAAACAAGCGCTCCAGAATGACTTCCACACGTTGTTTCAAGTGTCTCCAAGGGTCATCCAAGCACTCCAGAATGACTTCAGACGTTGTTCCAAGAGTCCCCAAGGGTCATCCAAGCACTCCAGAATGACTTCAGACGTTGTTCCAAGTGTCTCCAAGGGTCATCCAAGCACTCCAGAATGACTTCAGACGTTGTTCCAAGTGTCTCCAAGGGTCATCCAAGCACTCCAGAATGACTTCAGACGTTGATCAAAGTGTCTCCAAGGGTCATCCAAGCCCTCCAGAATGACTTCAGACGTTGTTACAAGAGTCTCCAAGGGTCATCCAAGCACTCCAGAATGACTTCAGACGTTGATCAAAGTGTCTCCAAGGGTCATCCAAGCCCTCCAGAATGACTTAAGACGTTGGTACAAGAGTCTCCAAGGGTCATCCAAGCACTCCAGAATGACTTCAGACGTTGTTCCAAGAGTCTCCAAGGGTCATCCAAGCACTCCAGAATGACTTCAGACGTTGTTCCAAGAGTCTCCAAGGGTCATCCAAGCACTCCAGAATGACTTCAGACGTTGTTCCAAGAGTCTCCGGGTCATCCAAACACTCCAGATTGACTTCAGATGCTATTGCAAGCCCACTGTACTTAGGATCACCATTTGGCATGTTTCACCAACATTTTGAGGTTTGTTTTAGTTTATAGAAACCCTTCACTTCAGAGGCCATTTACTATATCCTGCGATGCTCTGATCGAAAATCCAAGAAAATTTGCATGGTGCAACTTTTATTTTCCTTTCCAACGGTTGAAAAAATTAAGTCTCTAGCTCTTCTGGTTCAAAAGTTATGGCCGTTTGAAAATTTCACCTTTTTTCGGCCAAAACAATTTTTTTTCGTCAAAACACGCTCCAGAATGACTTCACACGTTGTTCCAAGCAGCCCCAAGGGTCATCCAAGCACTCCAGAATGACCTCAAACGTTGTTCTAAGTGTTCCCAAGGGTCATCCAAGCACTCCAGAATGACTTCAGACGTTGTTCCAAGAGTCTCCAAGGGTCATCCAACACTCAGAATGACTTCAGACGTTGATTACAAGAGTCTCCAAAGGGTCATCCAAGCACTCCAGAATGACTTCAGACGTTGATCAAAGTGTCTCCAAGGGTCATCCAAGCCCTCCAGAATGACTTCAGACGTTGTTACAAGTGTCTCCAAGGGTCATCCAAGCACTCCAGAATGACTTCAGACGTTGTTCCAAGAGTCTCCAAGGGTCATCCAAGCACTCCAGAATGACTTCAGACGTTGTTCCAAGAGTCTCCAAGGGTCATCCAAGCACTCCAGAAGACTTCAGACGTTGTTGTTCCAAGAGTCTCCAAGGGTCATCCCCAAACACTCCAGATTGACTTCAGATGCTATTGCAAGCTCCACTGTACTTAGGATCACCATTTGGCATGTTTCACCAACATTTTGAGGTTTGTTTTAGTTTATAGAAAACCTTCACTTCAGAGGCCATTTACTATATCCGCGATGCTCTGATCGAAAATCCAAGAAAATTTGCATTGTGCAACTTTTA
>NW_024427998.1:0-46348 GCF_017562075.2 Anopheles merus | reverse complement strand
CGTGCGAATCCCGTATGTGCGTAATGAGAAACATCCGGATGGAGGTTTTGTACTGGCAGAAGATGCACGCGTACGGTGCGAGCAGATCGTGACCTGCATCTCGTGCAGCTGGCAGGCGGATGCGGCTGCGAACGCCACGTCACAGTACTTGCAGGTGAAGACGACCGTTTTTTGGGGCGGCGCCGTGTTCGACGCTGCCGTGTTTGAAGCTGGTGCCCGGCCAGCCCGTTCGGCGCTGTCTCACCCGGCGGCTGTATCACATTTCAGTTCGTCTTCCTCCTCCTCTTCTTCCTCCCTCGTCGCCTTCGTCTGCATCGGAGCCTTCCGGCTCTTCCTCTTCGGCGTGTGGTACGGTGCTACTGAGGATCGGTGCCTGCCGCCACCATTCACCACACCACTCGGCTCGGCAGCAGGATGCGGCAGGCTATCGTTCGAGCTTCGTAGTCCCGCGATGGATCAATTACAATCATTTCCATCTCCTCATCCTCATCGGGTCGTCCCTCCTCCTCCTCCTCCTCCTCCGTTTGCTCGCCAGTCGGTCCCACTGCCGGACCATCTTTCGTGTGCAGTATGTCTTCCTCTCCCGAGCAGTAGCTTCCGTTCGTTTTTGCTTGCAGCGCTCCTCGGGAGGCGGCAAAGTCGTCCACCTTCTCCCGACACGGCTTGCAGATCCCATCTCGGCAGCGTATCGTGCTCTGTGACCTACAAAATGCAAACAACAAAAAAAAAAACGGGATGAATCTCACACACGCACTTCCCCAATACATAACGAACGCAATCACATCCAGCTTGCGACAGCCCGCATCCCATCCTCCCGCCCGCCAGTGACTCTCCGCTGTGTTGGCGTCTGCTGCTGTGCCGCGAAAATGTCCACCACAGCTCGCCGGTCCCGTCCCAAGCACAGCCGGCAAAGCTGCCGCTCCGCCGTTGCAGCCGGCCCATTAGCGAGGTTCATCCCCACTTGCAGCGGTGGTGGTGGCGTCGTTCCCTCCTGAAGCATCGGGGACTGGGACAGTGCTCCTCCTCTTCGTACAGCCGTGTGCGCTTTGTATTTTTGAACCACTGTTGCCTTCACCATCAGCACATTGCTGTTGATTTTCCGCCGACGAAGAGTGTACCGCCCGCTTGCCACTTGCTTATTGACAATTGGTTCCAGTAATACGGCACCGAGGAGAGTTTTTTTTTGTAGAAAAAAGCCACAAAAACAAACAAACAAACAGGGACGGAGCTGCTGCTGCTGCTGCTGCACACAAATAGCGTAAGCAAACGTCAACGCCTACGCTGCCAAACATACAGTGATGAACGGATGGAACGCAACAGTGCTGTGCGTGTTGGTGAGACAAAATTTTAGTTTTAAGATTAAAATTTTTTTTAAGATGTATCAGATTGTGGACTATGTATTTTTCAGTTATTTGATTGCCAATTTTTTAGATTTTCAATTTTCCTTAGAAATGTAGTGTTATTTTTTGTGGCATTCACTGTGTGCTTGGTACAGAACTGACAGCACGATAAGACTGTACCATGCACAAGGTGCTTACAGCATGGTGTGAATGAGGCAGTGGAAAACCAAGATGAATACTGACAGCATGCTGCCTTTGAAATTGTCGTTACAGTTTTTTAATATTTCCTGTTAAGTTTAATCATTAAACTATCGTTAAATTTTTGTTTTTTAATAAAATTTGCTTAAAATGTTGAAAAATCAGTAAATTTTAATTTCTTTGATTATCGTGGGCACAAGTATAACGCAAAGGGGGAAAAAGACAAGAGCAATGTCCGATTAAAACATTTCTCATTAATCATGCTTTCAAGGTCGTTTTCTCATTTCACTTCACACCCGAAAACTGCTTCAAAAACACTCTCAAACTTATCGCCACAATCCGTTCGAATTTGTTTTCATCCACAAAACGTGACGTCATAAAGCGGTTTGCTGAGATTTTGAATGAAAACGCACGTGCTTGATCCGGTATGTCGACGTTTGAGAAGAAGAAAAAAAATCACCACCCCGTTTAAACCATTTATCATCATCCCCTCCAACGGTATCCCACCATCTGTGCCCTCTGTAAAAAGACGGCGACAAACCTAAATGTCGCGGAATAGCTGATGAGCTTGGGCATCCCTCCCCCGTTTGCGCCACGATCTGATCAAGCTCCACAACCACCTGGAGAAGAGCAGACACTAACGCGTGATCATCTCCGCGCCGCACCTTTGGGAGGCGAACAGTTTAAGCTCATCCTTCAACGGTAACAGACACGCGTGGCTTGTGCATTGCTGTAAAGTGATTCGCGATACTTAGACGAAGCTTAGAACCATGTTGTCGCGTGGAAAGATCGCTACCGCGATCGTGCTCTGTACGATGGCACTGTTCTATCACGGTAATTACTCAACATTTAGCGCATTTCTTTATCGCAAAAAAAAGAATACGGGGAAAACTCGTGACTTTTCCAACGGTGTCAAGGCCATTTCGTTGCGTTGTATGTAAGCTCCCATCAAAAGCGAAAGTGTGCAAAGTGTTCGCGTTCCCGTTAGGTGCCGGAGAGGGGGGATAAAATTGTGGGAGCGATCGTTGCATTCAGCGTAATCACGTTCCGTTCTAGCCGCCCGGTGGTGGGTGTTCGTTCTCCAAAGGTTAGGAAATTTTTGATACAACTATTAACGACGTACCAAAGAAGATGCACCACGTTGGGCCATTGGAGACGTGCGTTTTCAAAGACGTGCGGTGGGATGAATCTTTCGTTGTTTGAACGATACCGGTTTACCTTGGACGTGGGAAGATGAGCCCCACATGTGTTGGATGATGGAAGGGATGTGAATATGCAGGCATCTCCACCGTGAACAACAACATCAACGGGGGGTGGGGCATCATATATAAATACCGCTCAAGGTCGAATATTTTGAAGCTTTCCTGTTTGTTTTTTTCTTCTGGTGGGCTTTCAGACATTTGCATGATTTGCATGAGGTTCGTCGCCATTAGTCACGGGGAAGGTGTTAATTTTAAACTCCGATGCAGCCGCCCGTGGAGGACATTGAACACCGATTTAATGTGGGACGGAATATTAGACGTTAATTATAATCGACCAGGAAACGGAACAGCTTCAATTTGCGTGATCCCGTGATCAAGTCATCATACATAGTCAAAAATTGAATTGCCTCCAAAAAGGAGCTTTTTGTGCAATCTTAAAACGTCTTATCTTTACTATCACTATCTTTCGCATCGCTTCACAGCACAGAGTCAATCGTGTCCGGAGAAAAATGGTCGCTATCCCGTCCCCGACCAGTGTGACGCATACATCGAGTGTGTGGTAAGTATGCCGACGAGCATGTCTTGGACTATGAACTTCACAGTAACGCTTTCCTTCTGCAACAACAGGACGGTGAGCCACGGCGACAGCTCTGCCCGGACGGGTTGCTGTTCAACGACAAGGTGTCGCTCTTCACCTACCCCTGCCAGTATCCGATCGACGTCGACTGTGGTAGCCGTACGCGCACGCAACCCCCATCCCTACGGAGGACTGTCCGCATCAGTTCGGCTACTACAAGGTCGGTGATCGGGCCAACTGTGGACAGTTTAAGAACTGTGCCGGTGGTACCGCCTATGTGCTTGACTGCCCCACCGGGCTAGCCTTCAATTCGGCCACGTATCAGTGCGACTGGCCCGATCTGGTGGAGGACTGTGATGCGGAGGCGTACCTGGGCTTCAAGTGCCCGGCGCAGGCGCAGGGTCTGGTGCAGCCGGTACGCTTCTACCGCGCCCCGAACGACTGCCAGAAGTACTTCCTGTGCGTGGACGATAGGCCGCGGGTGAACTTCTGCGGACCGGAGCAAGCGTTCAACGAGCTGGTCAATGCGTGCGACGGTGTCGCCAACGTGACCGGATGTGCTTAGGGCCGCTTCACAGTGTGGACATCTACTTTCTAATACTCGATTTACGATGACTTATTAGGATTAATAACAACACAAAAAGAAGGATGTAGTTGACACCTCACGATCGCAGCAGCAGTATGAATAAAGCTCACGATCACCAAGAGAATACACGGGGAAGGTTTTCCATCTGAAGGTGACTAGAATATGGAAAGTACCGAGAAAAATGGGGAATGAAGGAGTCCTCCGGGTTATAGCATGCATCCTTCGCGATCACCATATAGTGTAGATATCTCCCGTGCAATCGTTTCTTGTATAAAGGTCCGTTGTTTCGCTTGCTGGTGCGGTCGGTTCGCTTGCGCGATCGTTTTAATGCCGGGCCGATGGACCAGAAATCCATTATCCAGAACGTGAAAGTCGTAGCCCAGTATGCACATAATGAAGCCCTAATAAAGGACAGAAAGAAACGAATTAAATATGATTTCTTGGGGGTATCAAGATTAAAGACGCAACCTGTGCCATCTTATCCGCCTTGCCTTCCCAGCTTAACCGCTCGTCGTACTCTGGCTCGTGCTTTGTGCCGACGTAGATCGGTTCCCAGGTTGCGTACGCTCCTTCTCGCCATGCAGTCACGTGTATGTCCATTGTGTAGTCTTCCTTTACTACCGCTAGCCACTCCACGAACCCCGGCACCGTGTGGCAGTTGGAGCATATCTTCTCGTGAAACTTTATCGCATCACCGCTCTGGAGATCCTCGAGCAAATGGGCTTTATCCACCGGTACAGGGACGTCTTCTGCGACCTCAAACACTGGCAGCACGTACACGGAGGGGCTGTGCAGTGTGTACTGATAGAAGGGGTGCGCGATCATGCGCAAGAACATTGAGATAAAGTTGGGATTTGGGTAGAGTTCGATGTCGCTCGCAAGTACAAAGTGAGTACCGGCCGCACTGCGCGCAATGTTACGACCCACGTTCACAGGGTAGGTTAGGTTGTTGGCTGCCCGGAAGGTAGGTATTGAGGTTTTATCGTTGCGGAGTAACGAATTCCAGGCGTTTGTCGCATTAGTGCAATCCACGAGAGGGACGGATAGCAACTCCCTGTAGTACGATACTGGCCGCGTGGGAAGATGTTCAAACTCAAAATAAAGATGAAAGCTCACGAAGTCACGCACCAGCGCTCTCTGTTCGTGACACTCCAACAGATACTGGATCAGAACCACCGATCGGTCAAGATCGACTCCAGGCGCATACAGTGCGATACTGATAGGTGCCAACCAACGTTCTAGCAGCGGCACCACATTGTCCAAGAAGGTGTAGTCGGCGTGCGTGGTGTAGGTTATGGTTTCGTAGCAGTGAACAATCCGCTCTGGGGCGTAGAAGTTACGCAGAAGGTAGTGATCGCCATGCGTCTCGAGCTGGAATCCATTCGACGGGGTGTTGCAGTTCAGAATTGTTCTACGAATGGAGAGAGAGAGAAAGAGGAAAGAGAATGAGCTCAACGGTTAAAGTGTCGCTAATTGGTTCAATCAATAATGGCTTGTGCGGAGAGATTGGTAGAGGGTTCGCGGGTACCCTTATCGCACTGTTTGATAAGAGCTTGCAAAAGCCGTGCAGCTCTAAATGCAAAACCGGTAAAGCAATTCATTCAAAGCTTCCTCGAAAAAACTGGAGAAAAAAAATTATACTAAAGATGCCTGGCCATGGTGACGCTGCACATTACTTTGTATCGTGGAGTGTATTTTTAGGGTCTGGAACACTGCCAAAACAAGTCGCTTTTGCCCTTACCAACTGATAACAAATGTCTGATTAGGGTACAGCGTGGTAAAACATTCACCGTGCAAATAACTTCAGCTCCTATACCATTCAAACTACCGCTACATGGTGTGGAGTTGTTTACCAATCAACACACAGTGTCCCTCCTCTCTTAAACACACACAATCCCTTCCCTATCTCTGCCCGAAGTACTTACTTGAGACGGCGCAGCAGCGCTTCGTGGGAGGCTCCCTCCAACAGGTGCTGGCTGCGTGCGTAGTTCCGATTGCCACCCGCCGGCTGATAGTAGTATCCGAGTATATAGAACACCACGAAGGACAAGATCACCAGCAGCAGCACCGTCCGGAGTACTGCCGAGCGGCGTGCAATCATCTCCACATCGTCTGTACGCAGCCACTTACAGGGTTTCGAATTAAATAATGGACTACTTGATTCTCTCGGTGGAATGTGTCAAATGGGTAAGAAAAGTTTGCAACGTTGCTATGGAGGCTACGATGACTGAATAAGATTAATAACAACAATTAAGAAGGAATGTAATCGGCACCTCACGATCGCAGCAGCAGTATGAATAAAGCTCACGATCATCCAGAAAATACGGAGGCGTGTTTTCCATCAGGAATTGACTAGAATATGAAAAATACGGGAGACTGAGGACGTCCTCCGGGTTATATCTTGCATCCTTCGCGATCACCATACAGAGTAGATATCTCCCGTGCAATCGTTTTCCGCATAAAGGCTCGCTGTTTCGCTTGCTGAGGCGGTCGATTCGCTTGCGCGATCGTTTTAATGCCGGGCCGATGAACAAGGAATCCATTATCCAGAACGTGAAAGTCGTAGCCCAGGATGCACATAATGAAGCCCTAAAATAGGAAAGAAAAAAAAGACATTCAATATGACTTTTTCAAGCTATAAAAGATCACAGACCCAACCTGCGTCATCTTATCCGCCTTGCCTTCCCAGCTTAACCGCTCGTCGTACTCCGGTTCGTGCTTTGTGCCGACGTAGATTGGTTCCCAGGACGCGTACGCACCTTCCCTCCGTGCCGTCACGTGTATGTCCATTGTGTAGTCTTCCTTCACTACCGCTAGCCACTCCACGTAGCCCGGCACCGTGTGGCAGTTGGAGCATATCTTCTCGTGAAACTTTATCGCATCACCGCTCTGGAGATCCTCGAGCAGGTGGGCCTTATCCACCGGTACAGGGACGTCTTCTGCGACCTCAAATACTGGCAGTACGTAAACGGATGGGTTATGCAGTGTGTACTGGTAGAAGGGGTGCGCGATCATGCGCAGGAACATCGGGATAAAGTTGGGATTTGGGTAGAGTTCGATGTCGCTCGCAAGTACAAAATGAGTACCGGCCGCACTGCGCGCAATGTTACGACCCACGTTCACAGGGTAGGTTAGGTTGTTGGCTGCCCGGAAGGTAGGCATTGAGGAGTTGTCGTTGCGGAGTAACGAGTTCCAGGCGTTCGTCACATTAGTGCAATCCACGAGAGGAACGGATAGCAACTCCCTGTAGTACGATACTGGCTGCGGCGGAAGATGTTCAAACTCAAAGTAAAGATGAAAGCTCACGAAGTCACGCACCAGCGCTCTCTGCTCGTGACACTCCAACAGATACTGGATCAGAGCTACCGATCGGTCAAGATCGACTCCAGGCGCATACAGTGCGATACTGATAGGTGCCAACCAACGTTCTAGCAGCGGCACCACATTGTCCAAGAAGGTGTAGTCGGCGTGCGTGGTGTAGGTTATGGTTTCGTAACAGTGAACAATCCGCTCTGGAGCGTAGAAGTTACGCAGAAGGTAGTGATCGCCGTGGGTTTCAAGCTGGAATTCATTCGACGGGGTGTTGCAGTTCAGGATTGTTCTACGAATGGAAATAGAGAGAGAGAAAAAGAGAGAAAAGACCATGAGCTCAACAGTTAAAGTGTTGCTAATTGATTCAATCGATGACGGCGTGAGTCAACCGGCATGTGTGAAGAGAGCTTGGTGGGGGAAGGAGGTACTCTTATCGCACTGTTTGATAAGAGCCTGCAAAAGCCGTGCAGCTCTACATGCACAACCGGTAAAGCAATTCATTCAAAGCTGCCTCCAAAAAAACTGAAGAAGCATGAAAAAGCCTGATCATGATGACGCAGCCTCATGTGACGCTGCACATTACCCTGTATCGTGCAGTGTTTTTTTGGGGCATTAAACAATGCCAAAACAGACCGACTTCGCCCTCACCAACTGATAACAAATGTCTGATTAGGGTACAGCGTGGTAAAACATTCACCGTGCAAATAACTTCAGCCGGTTCCACTACCTTTCCAACCTCCACACTACATGGAGTGGAGATGTTTTACAATCAACACACAATGTCCGCCACACACTCGCCCAATATCACATGCCGGAAGTACTTACTTGAGACGGCGCAGCAGCGCTTCGTGGGAGGCTCCCTCCAACAGGTACTGGTTGCGTGCGTAGTCCCGATTACCGCCCGCCGGCTGGTAGTAGTACCCGAGTAGACAGAACAGCACAAAGGACAAGATCACTAGCAGCAGCACCGTCCGGAGTACTGTCGAGCGGCGTGCAATCATCTCCGCATCGTCCGCACGCAACGGCTTATAGTTTGCTGTCATCTGATCGTTGTGCGATCAAAATCGGAGCTCTCGTAACAGCGGGTTCAAGTCTGATGTTTTTTCGGACGTACAAGCGAGAGACTTCCAATGTCTGGCGTGCAATGCATGTACGTTACACACACACACACACACGGACCCAAGCACGATTGAAAAAGGGGGAGGTGAATTGATTGAAATCGTTCAAACTTTGCTCTCTCCTCCTGCTGCTGCTGCTGCTGCTGCTGCTGAAGCTCCAACAACCAACGACCACTCTAACACATCGATCACGTCCACAATTCAACAAATAGTGCGCCTCGATGCGGTGACAAAAGCATCACAAATTAACACCTCGGAATAGGCAGAGGGGGCCCTTATGGTTCACATCCGCTGCTGGAGTCGTACCGCACAGCGTCACCGTTGTCAACTGATTACGGTAGGTTCTGAATGATCGGTTAGTGAGACCTGGCCGACCTGGCTGGCTTATCGTACGCTCACTCGCTCTTTCGCTCTCGCCTCGCGATACACAAACGGTGTGTGCACCGATAAGATAAGGGTGGCGTTCAGTTTCATATCGGAATTTTTACCACCTCCCTTCACCCCGCTGCGGTCTGTGAGATGGCAATCAAGGGTGAATCGGTCACTTTCTGGGTTTGATCGATTTCGGCGTGTTTTGTTTTGTGAAATTATCGAACGGAGTCGTGGTAGCTTATGCATCATCACTTGGAAAATCTGTGCGTGGATGTTGATTAATGATGACGGGCTATTGATAACAAATCGGTTATCGGGCTTCATTGTACAATCGTTAAACGCACGGCTTAACAACAGGTTCGTAATGGGTTCGGATGCTCTTGGTGAGATTGGACAGGAAACCGGGGAATATCTCTTGATCTTGAAGGTATCCACGCTTCTTGAAGAATCTCTTGATCTCCTATAATAACGTTCAACATTCAAGCTATTCCAGTGAGAGTCATCATGAACCAGCGGCCTAACTACTATTTAAAATTGACGAACTTTCGCACACTCTTTAAAAAAGGAACACTTCTATGGAAATACATTTATTACTCCCGATGATTTCTCCGTGTCAGTCCCCTCCCTATTATTTCCTTCGTTTTTTTTGTTTCCATTTTTAGACCTGTACACAATTAGTTTCCTGCTACACCTCGTCCTTACTTTGTTCGTTTCGCTTCTGGTACTGGATATTAGTTCTGTTGTGATTGGTTCGTACTGTAACGAAAGATCTGCTAAAATCTGCAAGCTACCCGAACGCTTTAAAACAAACAAACAAAAAACCATTACCAACAGCTCAATTAGGATCCCTACAGAAAACACAAATTGCCTAACGCTCTGTCGGCTATGTACAATGAATAGTATAAACGATAGTGTGCTACGCTCCATTCTGCTGTCGTTACAGTTTATGTATCTGTCTAAGGGAGTGATGAAATGAACAGCAGCATTTGCAGAATGGAACGGGATCTCTGTTCTAGCGAGCTAACTTTGTCGAGCTTTTAATTAGCAAGATACCTTCGATGATAGTAATTAACTTAATCCCCTAACGCTACAATATATGTACAGAAGGTTAACGTAATTTTTCGAAAGCTACATAGAAGGATAGAGCGAGAGAGAGAGAGGGTGGTTAGAAAATAGTGAATAAACAGTACGTAACTAATGCTCGTATAGTGATTAAAATATCCGCTAGTGTATCATGCAATAGAAAGAGAGAGGGAGAGAAAAGGTTTCGAGCATTTCGTTAATCATGCTGCATCATATTGTAAGTGTATGTTTGTGTTAAACAGTTTGAATTCGATTTGATGGAGAGTATTAGGTTTTACTTTCGTTCTCTCTTGATCACTCTTCCAGGTTGTTTTTTTTTTGTTATACGCTTTGTGTGTTTTTGTTTGTTTTAATTTCTTTTTTTTCTTTTTTTGAATGCTTTCGAAATTGATTTCAATTTGTTTGGACTTTTTTTGTTTCATTCCTTTTCATTAATCAATTGTTTTCATTTTCCATGTTCCATCTCTATTTTTCTCTTGTGTTGCCCATGTTTTGGTTCATGCTTATGCGCGTGTTTATTTTTTAGTTTTTTGTTTTTCTTCGTACGAATAAGGCACTTACTATTTAGACGTAAAATAAACAACCGCTACCGAGACTGTGTGTGTGCTTGTGTTTGTTTAAAATTATTTTGCTTGTATCCGTTCAATTGTTTATACAGAGTGTTAGTTTGCGTTTTGCCTGTTTTGGCTAAATGAACCATAATACGATGTATTGAACGAGTAATGGGCAAAGGAAATAGAAGTCGCTAGGATAATGCTAATAGAAATGGTATTTTGTTCGTAGGTATCGAGAAGCTTGGAAGAGAATAGCTATTGTTATCACACTACTTGGTTTATGTTTCGATATGTAACTAGTTGTTGTGTTATGCATATTTTTGCTTTAAGCTTAAACGGAAAAGACAGAGCAACATACTATATAGCTTAGTAGAAGATTAGAGTTAGAAGATTCTTAATTTGATAAGATTCTTTGTAAAAAACACTCACACACAAAAAGAAAAGGAATTTATTTGAAATATAAATGAACAACCAGAGTGAGATTCAGTGTGCAAAAGAATGCAACCAAAAAATAAAAATAAATAAACCAAGTAAAAAAGAAAGAAATGTACAATAAATCAATACATAAACATCAGAGTAATAAGCATCAAACGCATTAAAAATGCATGCTTCTTTCTTAGTGAGTACGATGTATGAGGGGAGGGTAAAATTATTGTTGCTCACATGTCTTTTTGTTTTGTTTCGTTTCCATTTCATTCCATTTCCTTGTATTGAACATTGTTCATCTCCGTTGCGAGATTCTCGTTTGCTTTAAACACGCCCGAGGAGCTCAGAACTCTCGTCTTCCGGCGAACATATTTTAGATCAGTGCTTGGTCATTTCCTTGTTTCTTGTTAACATTAGTGATTATTTGTTGCCGAGTTTCGCCTCATTCTTCACACAAAACTGTGCGTTTTTTTTTTGAATTTTTGTAAAATGTCTACCAAGTTATTGTATGATACAGTGCGCATAATTGAATGCTTCAGTTTTATCGTCCATTACATTTAAGATTCCTGCATTTAGGTAAACAAAAAACGAACTGTTGATCTTTGCAAACAGATGTATAGGTCAGCTATGCTGGAACACTGATTTAAAAAAAGGTAAATAAGCGGTTCAAATAAATGGGCCATATATAGAACTCTTTTATCGGTTTAGAGCTCGAACGAAAAAACACACACCAATAAACAGTCACTATGGACTGTGCAGACCAAGACCAATAACAAATCCAGGGCAACAGAGTGGTAAGACCGACTCCTGCTGGTTAATGTTAAGAAAAAAACTTTTTAAAAAACTTTTTTTTAAAAAGTGGTTTGACCATTTATAATTGTTGTGTAAAAGAAGAACCAAAAGACAAATTTCTACTATAAAATCATCCCTACCAGTGGCTAGCTTTGCTATGGAGGCGTTTGGTAAAGTAAACCATTCCTATTGCACAATGCACTTTGAATAAAATTGCCACACCTGTGCACACTGATCCGCTTCTCCTATCCACACATCGAAACACATTGAACCATCGAATGAATGCGACTATGCGACTAGGGTGTTGCTGCTTCCATCGTGCGCCCTTGCAGTGTGTTGTGTGCAGTGTTATGGTGATGCACAATGTGCTACCGTAGCAGAAGGATTTAACGAAGAAGAAAAAAAAAGCTTCACCTTATCATGTCCTTCTCCTTTACACAACTCTCAGTACAGACAGACATACATTCTATCACTAGGCCCCTGGGGAACTTCTGCCTCCGCATCTTCTTATCGAATTAAAATCGTAACTAAAGTGTCCTCAGGTAATATCACTTCCAGGAACGGGTCCACCCTCTTTCGTTCCCGCGATTGAGAGCTTCCCCACTGCCACCACAGCAGCGAGCAGAAGTTCGATCGCTGTTGGACGCACTCTTAAATAGCTATTTGTTCTTAATCCGAGTCATTGTGCTTGGTGGTTGCATAAACATAAAACACACACACACACACACGGAGAGAAACATACACGCACGTATCTCGGCACACTTACACGCGCAGACTGACTGGCTTACTTACTTACCTAAACTTACGAAAATATGATTTCTTATACCCTGCAGACTTCCAAACGGGGTCCTAGAAACCCCATGGCCACGGACCGTGCGCTCATCGGCCCGTCATCGGCATTAGCGGCGGCGTACGTAGCCCCTCGGTTTGCCCTTCTTGCGCCGGCTGCTGACGTGCGCCCGGTACGGCGGGCCGCCCGGTGCCGCCGACAGCAGCGACAGCGAGGATCAGCCGACCGCCGCCGACCCGAAGGACGATGAGATCATGGTCCGCGAGCGTCTACCAATAATACCACCACCACCAGGATCACTAGCACCATTACTACCGCCACCATTAGTACTACCGTTGCCAGCGGTGTCGCCGGCCCTATACTAATGTTGTTTCCCCTTCAACTATACAGCACAGCCCTTGCGCGTTCCGTACATGACCTGCAGCTCCGGGTAGATGATCTTCTTGATCAGTTGGTTCGTTTTCGCCGCGAGCATCGCCCGCTTCGGGTCCTTTTTCAGCACCTTGATGCCCGGCTTGTGCACCAGGAACCCGTTGTCGAGTATGTGAAAGTCGTAGTCGAGGACGCACAGTGCGTAGCCCTTTTGGGAGTTGTTGGGAAGCAGAAGAGATGGAAAAAGTTAAATTTTGAATTTGATTTGTTAGAGAAAAGGACACTCATTAAATTTGCATCCAAGCTTACCTGCGTCATCTTATCACTCTTCCCCTCCCAGCTTAACCGCTCGTCGTAGTGTGGATCGGCGTGCGTGCCAATGTAGATCGGTTCCCAGTGCACGAAGTACCCGATGCGTTTGCCAATGTGAAACACGCCCAAATCTAGCCAAATAAAGAGAATCGAGTTAGTATTCTTTCTAAAAAAAATCTCTTGCTTAAAGGTCATACCGTCGGTTTCGTTGGCAGCGATCCACTCCTTCGACTTCGGCACGCCGTGACAGCTCGAGCAGACGCGCTTGTGGAACGGGATCGCCTTCCCGCTGCGCAGCAGCTCCTGCAGTTCCGCCTTATCACGCGGCACCGGTGAATTATTATCTACCTCGAATATTGGCAGAGGAAAGACTCTGAAAGCAGAGAGAGAGTGAAACCCGCTCGTCAGCCAATGCTCACCAACACGCACCAAGCTAGACACCAAGCGCCACATACCTGGGATTCTTACGCTGCAGCACCGGCTCGTTCCGGGCGATCATTTCGAGAAACTTGTGCACCAGCCCTGGGTTGGGGTACAATTCAATATCGCTAGCTAGAAGGAAATGGGTCATCGCCGCATCGCGGGCAATGTTGCGCCCGACATTCACCGGGTAGAGCAGCTTCTTTTGCGTCTTGTACAGCTGCGCCGCCGACACGTTGAAGTACGGTATCGCCAGCGAGCAGTTGTACGGCGTGTCTAATACTTGATTGTGTTTAGGAACCTGGCATTGGGAGGGAGAAGAAGGAACGCATTAGTATGGAGAAGTGCGCCGGAAAAGGAGATTACTGAGATTTTCCGCAGTTTTAAGGATACTTTGTCATAGTTTTTCCACATTTTTTGAATGATTTCAGTGATTTAAAGAATTTTCCTAGCCACTTTCGAATGTGCACATCATTATTCACCACCTCCAAGATGTTTTTCAACAGATGTCAAATGGTATATTTTCATCAAAATAAAATTTCAATACTTCCACATGATTTTCAACACATCTCAAGCTGGATTAAGTTTGACAGTTCTTTGTGATGAGTTGAAAATCATGTTGAAGTATTGAAATTTGAATTTGATGCACATACAATACGTGACATCTGTTGAAAAACATCTTGAATAATGATGTGGCGGTAAATAATGATGTGCACATTCGAAAGTGACTTGGAAAATCATGCATTGTCAATTTTTCTAATATTTGTGAATCTGTCCCACAATTTCAGGGTTTTCCGAGTCAATTTCCAATGTCTACAATATTATTCATTGCTTGCGAGATATTGTTCAACAGCTGTCAAATGGTGTATTTTCATCATAATAAAATTTCAATACTTCCACATGATTTTCAACACGTCTCATACCGGATTGTGTTTTATAGTTCTTTGTGATGTGGTAAAAATCATAAGTAAGAACTGAAATTGTATTACGATGCAAAAATACCATTTGACAGCTGTTGAAAAACATCTTGCAGCCGGTGAATAATGATGCACACATTCGAAAGTGACTCGGAAACCCCTGTATTGATAATTTCTCAATTGTTTGGCTTGAATTATTTATGCAAGGTTATCCACGACACTTTTTAATGTGCACAACATAATTCACCGCTTGCAGTATGTTTTTCAACAGCTGTCAAAAAATTTGTTTACATAACAATATTTTTTCAGTTATGTACGCATGATTTTCAACACATCACTAAAGAACTGTCAAATTCAAGCCGGCTTGAGGCGGGTTGAAAATGATGTGTAAGAACTATAGAACTATCGTGATGCCAATACACCATTTGAAAGCTGTTGGAAAACATCCCACAGGCAATGTAAATGATGTCGACATTGAAAATAGACTCGGAAACCCCTGTACATTGTCTATTAAACGTTGGAAAGATTCGAAATCGATTGTAAAATTGTCAATAAATTGACCAAATCATACAAAAAATGTTGAAAAACAGTGAAAATCTATGCAAAAAACACCTCGAAACCATACTTACGAGTTTTGGAATATGTTTACTACTAAAATAAATATGAAATGTGACAAACTGTCGGACTAAATGACTCTCTGGTATGCAGTCTCTTAGATACTTTATCGAATTGATCGTCGGCACAAAGTCCGTGCCGGGTGCGTGAAGCGCAAGGCTGACTGGAGCGTTCCACCTGCAGAAAGAAATAAATATAGAATTAAAGCTCTAGATCGATGTTTTGCTCAACCAATTGTTCTCCGTTACCGTTCCAGCAGTGGTACCAAATTGTCCAGAAACGTGTAGTCGGCGTGCGTCGTGTAGGTGATGGTTTCGTGGCACCGCAGATCACCGTGCTCCGCCCGGATGTAGTTCCGCATCACCCAGAAGTCGCCCCGCTGCCCGATGTACGGCTCGTAGTCCCGGTCGTGGCAGTTGAGCAGCGATCTGTGTTGGAAGAAGGAGAATCGGTTAAGGCGCTCGTTGCTTCCCAAGGAGTCCCTAACACAGCTTACCTCAGCTTCGCGTCAGCATCCATGGACGCAGTGGTGGAAAAGATATCGGTACCGTTGAGCGCACCGGTCGCACCACCACCGACGCTTCCGGGTACAATGCCGCCCGCTGCCACCACCACCTGCTGCTGCTGCTGCTGCTGACCGTCCTGGTAGAGCACATCGCCCATCTTCCGGACGGTGCTCCGCTCCGTTGGCACATCGAAACGACTATCGTCTACATTAAGATTACTGTTATCTACATCGCGTGCTTCCAGCATCAACTGTTCCTGCTGCTGCTGCTGCTGATTGCCACCGCTCTGTGCGAGCTGTCGCGTCTGCTGCAATTGCTGGGACACTTCCTGCACGCCAATCTGCAAAGCACACATCGGGAAGAACAACAAGGGGGTTCGCATCAATCATACAGTTTCGCAATCAACCCCTTTTTCCTTTGTCCACCGCCTTGTTGACCCAATTTTCCACCGCCCGATTCTCGCTGAAATCGCTTTAAATCGCAAAATCACGTTCGCAAAACGGCTCTTCCCACATGGCCCGAAGAATGCCAACCTGCAGCTTCGCTTCCTGTCGCTTCCCGCGCGAGCTTTATGCCTTCCTTTCCTCCCACACCCGGATGGGAGATTTTCGGACGCAACGGAGACACACAAAAGAAGGACGGTGCATAAGCAATGTCTTTCGCAAATGACATACATCCGTCCCGGGAATGCTCTCTCTCTCCTCTCGCAGTCCATCCTCTCCCGGGTAAACGCGACACCGGCGTCCATTAATGCGCGGTACAGACCAAAAGCTTCGTCGGTCATTTGTATTCTCCGCGTAATAGCACACGCGGCCAGGAACACGTCACATTGGCAACTTAATTCGTCGTCTTTTTACCACCCCCTCCTCTCCAATCTCGTCTCGCTCCTCGCCCTACATAATTGATAGCTGAGGCGATGTCAGCGGACGGATCTCTTGTGCGCGCTTGTGCAAATATTTATCATCTCGCACGACGTCGTCGTCTTCGTGCCGGCGTTTTTCCCAAAAAAAAAAAAAAACAAAAAAAAATGGAACCACACAGGCCAGACTTACGGTAAATATGACATGGCCTATAAAGAGTGATTGCTAAACCTGATCAAACCAAAAGCAAACGCGTAAAGCACAGTTTAAAACGAGGGCGTGTGTTTGCAAAGACAGAAATGATAAAATCCACGACAACACACAACAAAATCTTGTCCCATGTCCGAGAAGAAGAAACAAAATAGGCTCAAGAAGTCTGGCCTGAGATCTGAACCGAAGCTTTAAATTTTAACAGCATCTTCGGTTTCGGATTCCGTTAGGTCGCAGAGTAAAATATTGGCAAACAAATAAATTTCTTGTTTAAAACAGCAAAGCAAAGATAAAGCCCCGAAAACAAACCTTCTATGAAGAAGTTTTTGGGCTTTCTTGGTGGCTCCAAAGACTCCGATCCTAATTGGCGTGCCTGTGTGCTGAAACTACACTATAGTGTTCTTCTGTCTGAGATTTTTTGCCAGTCTGCGCGCGCCCATCGATTTACGGCTTCCTTCGGCCAAAGAATGGCCCAACAAAATTTATTTATGCTAATTGCCCCACCCGATCGATAACTGGCGCAGGGGACACACCGACTCTAACGGTATCCCGGTTCACGATAGATTGGGCTCGATGATGGTGTTGTTCTTGCCGGGGTGGTTTGGGCTCTCTTCTCACTATCCGCTCTGAAAGAATCCCATAGTGTGGCTCTGGCCGGATAGACAAATGCTCTAGATGCGATAGAAACTGCCGGGCTCCGGGTCTGGTCGGTTTGGTTCCTCTTTAAGCGATATAGAAATCGTCGTGTGTAAGGAATAAAATATCCATAAAACACCCCAAAAAAAAGCGAGAGAACGTTCATCCCCGTTCGTCTGTCATAAAAAAACGCAGAGCTAGCTTGCCAACAGAGCTTGGCTAGCGTCAAACCACATGGTTCAAGGTTTCACCGCCATCACACCGTTTGTCGAATGTTTGAATATTCATCAGGATCGAAAAGAACTAAAACTTTCTAACTCCTAGCCAGCCAGCAGTTTGTGCTGTTAGTTTGTTGGCGCAATCCTATTTTTAGCCAGAGGATCGGTGTTACCTGTTCCGATTCCGTACACTGAGACTTGCAGCGGACATGTACCGCGTGCAAGTACCACCGCCGCCACGCTGCTGCCGCTGCATCTCAATTTAAAAACGGACGAACAACGCAACAAGCAATCACCTCACGTACGCTGCGTCGTCGACACCATTAGTCATTTTTGCCATTTACGATCGCCACTTGCACGCACGCACCGCAGAGTTGACTGACGAATTTCGACATTAAAAATCCCCCCAAAAAAATACCTCCATTCCAACTCGGCGGCTGTCCAAATGTTTCATTTGGACCGTGTGTAAAGAATGAACGAGCGCGAGTGAGCAATTTCAGACGAACGACGAATGTGCATGTGTGTATGGTTTGTGACATTAAACTTCATTAGGCCGCTTGCTAATGTGCCTCGTTCCGAGGGCAACGAGTGCTGAAAGCATGGAACCTTACGTCAACAGCTCTGTTTTTCTTACCCCATTTTCTTGAATTTTTAACACTAAAGTGCTGTGTCCTTGCTGGACTGATTGTTGCGCCTGCTGCTGCTGCACCTCGTACAGTTGCTGCTCCGCCTCGAGCAACCGCTGCTGGGCGGGCGGCAGATACTGTTTGTACTGTTCGGCGGCTGCGGCCGGCTGCTGCTGCTGCTGCTTCAGCACCTCATCCGATATGATGTAGGAGGGGCCGAGAGCAAAGTTGCCGCTCCCGATCAGCAGATGGCTGGCGATGTACAGCACCACGGCCACGTTGATCAGGATGCTGCAGCGCAGAAGCCAGTTGCGACGCATTCTGATAACGTTCGGGAGCTTCAGCTTGGGGCCGGTTTTGCGCACTACTGGCGGTGCACACTGAAGGGTAAGGGGTTGGCGTAAAAAGTGGTATGGTGTGCGCTAGTATGCTAGTTGCAGCGGGGAGTGCTCTCAATGAACTCTCCTGTTGCTTGGGTAGGCTCTAGTTGGTCCAACGGATCTGGCAGGGTTCGTCGTTTGGTTCGTACGGTGAGATTGAGTAATCTCCAAAATTTGTTGAGAGTATGATGGGTTGAGAGCAGCTTGATCAAGCTCTAGTTGTGTCCTCGACGTCTTCCAAGCAGCAACAACATCTGACACCTAAATCCCGATGACTTGAAAGCACAATCAATCAGCACACAAAGCTCCAAGTTCTCGACGTCGTCTCGGCGAATCTATGTCATCGTTTTTAATATCCCGTGCCAGTTTCTGTAATCCACAGTACGACCAGGCGACGCAGAATTCCAACATCCACACCGATGAGTCTACAAAGTAAGAAGAAAGAAAAAAAGAAGAGAAATACATGGGAAATCAGTATCGGAAGGCATAAAACGCGACGGTGTGACGCAGTACTGCGTCAGATCAAATGAAGGGAACACGATTATTATTGTTGTTGTACATACTCAAAGCCCTCTTCTTCCACCCTACCAACCGACCCTTCTCACAATCCAGCTGTGACCCACTCGAAATGCACGCGCGTCAGAATCGCGCAATTGATTCATCATCCATTCAACATTCGACATCAATCGTTTGGATCGGTCGGTTGGTCGGTGAGCAGGCACAGCATTTGCCAACTCCAATGCACAATTGTGTGTGAGAGGTTCTCCAGAGGTCTGATTGTTCTCCGGACAGATTCAAATTCATCGCGAGTGATGTCAGCACGTAGCTGAGCTGGAAATACAGAACATTGCTCCAATGTGTTCCCATCTCTAGACAGTGATCTCGCGTGATCTTCGCCGCGATCGCTAAACCTTTTCTGACACGTTGACCATTCGGAGCCTTATTTTTTTATTGTTGCCACTACCTGCTACGAGGATGAGTCGTGGAGCCTTGCGAGAAACACCAATGACTCAGAGCTCAGAACTTTGCTTCTTCCGTTGTCCTAAGCCACAGGATTGGCGTACAAAACATAATCACCGCTTGGTGAGGTTGATGTCATCTTCATCTCTTTGGAAGATCATAGCGAAAGGGGGCTATCGTTGAGGTTAAGGTTGAAGGTTGCGGTTGCAACAAAATATCTAAATGAGAGGGCACAAAAAAACACGGCCCCATAAAACAACACCACAAACGTATGCGCGCTGCTGCTGGTGGGATTGTAAAAACTGACATCACATGAAAAGGCTTGGTGCTAAATGGGGTTTAATCTGCAAGGCTTAGGAGGATGTGTTTTTGATAGTATGAGAGGTTATTTTTTGTTGGAGCTGAACACATTCCAATCATGATGCTCAGACATCGAGTAAGTTTGCTCAACGGCTCTGCAAAATCTGCAACACCTGCACTGCGTATTACACATTAGCACTCTACCCGCAGCAGCACTCAATTTCTGCAGCCAATTTCCTCTCTGCACCATTGGCGTGGTGGTGGCTAATGATGTTGAAATTATGATCGTTTATCCCGACGCTTTGAGGCGTAACACTGGGGCTGCTGGCTGCTCTACCGCTCTTCACACCGTCTAATGTGCGAAAATTCCGAAGAAAATACCAATTAAACGGCTTTCGACACTGCCCGGACGTGACTTTCCGGGCTTCCATCCAATTTGCCATTGCGTCCAACGAATGCGCAGTTACTTCTCTCAACGCTTGGCTGGGCCTCCATCATCCTCAGGGCTGGAAAAGCTGGACCCAAAAGGCCAAGAATTATGCCCGCTTTCTGCTTCTACTGCTCCACAAGTCATCGTACCTGGAGAGCGCGAGTACGACACAGCTTCCCGCGGTTTTTACTTCCACACCGGAACCGGCACAGTAGCGAAGAAACCGTAGAAAAAACGGAAGTTCGCTTCAAAGTACAGAGCAGCAAACCGACGTTTAACTTAGTTTCTTGGAGGGGTGGAAAACTTTGCCTTATCCCTCGCGCGGAGAGCAAGTTGCGCCCATCGGTACGCATAATCATGGGAAAACTGCAGCAAAAAAATGCTCGAGACGTTCGAGACGATGACGAATTAAATAACATTTAAATTCTAGTGCGCTAGAACACAGACTTCCCTCAGCACCTCCCCCCAGGGGTGCGGCTTAACTTCGGGCGCCATCAAAGCGCGTGCTTGTCTCAACCTGGGAATCATCACACGCCGTGCAACTCTTGCGCCACTACTACTGCAGTTGCATAATGATGTGCGCGCGCTTCGAATTGGGTCGTCGTGGTGTCGCGGGGTGTGAGAAGATTCGCTAGTGCAACGATGTGCTGCATCTAACAGGGCGAGGTGCATTCTTAATTCCGCCTGTCGTCTGTCGCTATTTTCATGCAGATGGTGGCGCCACTTATGAATGGGAGCATGTAGACTTCAAGATAGACAGTTTCACACGTGCAATCGTGATACGCGCTAGACGCGAGAATGATGAATTGCTGTCGATGTTAGAAACCATCAGGGGGAATCGAAGCAAACCCGTAAGTCTCTAATTCTGTGTTACCGTATTCAAAGCGTAATTCCGTGTAAATGTCAGTCGGTGTGCAAACTTTAGGCGTCATAAATTTCTCACCGCGCTCTCTCGTTCGCGTTAGTAAATGGGGGAAAGGGGCAACAGATCCCCAGCGACCCATGGTCAGGGTCAATGAATTACTAGCCCTAGCCAGTGCCACCGACAGGCACGATATAGTGCCCCGCTTCGGGTTTGACGGCACACATGTGTTAGCGCATCGACTGGAAGACGACGACGACGACGACGATCGTTGTTTAGTAGGATGAGCACGTTTGAGGTTTTATGATGTGCCAAAAGCTACTCCACTTAACGCTCGTCGAAAGCAACCTTTCTCACTGACGGGGGCAGGGTGGATTTATGCCAACTTTTTGCCAACCCGCCCCAAAATGAGAAAGAAATCTTATCCAACAGGTGTGTTGTTGCTTGCGGCGAGAGAAGTTACAAGACCGTACCGCTAAGCTTTAATCGGGCTCATCATGTAGTAGCGTGATCTGTGTTCGTTCTGCTTTAGGACATGCATTTGCCTCTGGAAATGGAACATTGTCATACTTTCTACTTGTGTTACACATATTCCCCAAAAATAAAAACACAATTTTAGGTCACCCAAAAAGTTCGATTCATCATCGACGGCTCGCTAACGGACGGCATGTTTGCACAGCAACCTTTCCAATTAATCACACTTTCCTCATTTTCCCCGGGAGGGTTTTCATGCATCATTCACCATTCCACTGGGGATTGCTTCGGAGGAAATTTTCTTCTACCATTTTCTGCCCCCGGTCCTTACTACTTTCGTGCTACTCGTGTCCGTGACATCTGTCCAAAACAAACCCAGCTCCAAAACTCAATGACCCCAGCGCGGTCCCGAAGGGAAAAGGGATCAAAAAGTTACCGCCCGCCAGGGTGTCCATTGACAGCAGCAACCGAGGCGAAAAGCATCATCATGTTTCTTCCAACCTTCTTTTGCGGCGTTTGCTTCCGACACACATCAATCGCCGGGATGCGGAGGGGGGGGGGGGGGTTTTGCACGATGCATGATGGACATTCCATCTTTGGGTTTCGGTTCGGTTCCGGTGAGAGATTTAAGGATTGACTTCTTGGGCTTAACACGTATCCCAGGCGTCTCTTAAAGTCTGGACAAACACACACATAAAACGGTAAGCAAGCTTTTCGGGTGGATTTTGTTGGAAACGATAGCATAACTACAGGCGTTTGGTGATATGGCCTTTGCCATGCGGAAATGGACAGTGGCGCCTTAAGTTATGCAAACTGCTCAACAAAACGCTCCTTTCACCACCATTTAACGCCATACGCTGTTTTAATCTACTAATAACCACCCCAAAACGTGCAGTAATGGTCTCTGTCTTGCCTTTTTCTACTTAATATACTGTTCTAGCGTGTTAAGTTTTAAGTGCAGAGAACTCATTTACCACTTTGTTTACTTTATAATTGTCATCGTATTATGCATATTATCCGTCCCTATCGCGTTAAACTCTTAACAATCAACATCAATAACACCCATTCCCCATATCGATGCCTGGACCGTCCGTTTTATACCAATTGAGCTACGCATTACGCTAATCTTTACCGAGTCAATAACCCCCGCGAATCTCCCAATCGCACAACACACCGTGCGCTTCGACCGTTTTGATGCAGTTTGTGCAAATATATGCACGAGCTTCGGCGGTACTTCAACTCATCTGGGTTCTGTCTCATTCTCTCTCTCTCTCTCTCTCTCTCTCTCTCTCTCTCTCTCTCTCTCGCTGCAAAATTCCTAGCGGTATCCAATCAATGTCAAGTGTGCTGGAGTGGTTTTGCCAAACGGCGGTCCTTCTTCGCATCATCATTTGTTCTTTGATGATTGAGCGCCCGTTTGTCGCGCGACCGGCCATTCGATCATTAGGTTCCGATGAGCAGATCCGGCATTATCTACCTCATCATTACTCACGCTGACGAGTTGGTACGAAGGGGGGAGGGGGGGGGGGAGGCGAAGGCACATAATGCACATCTATTTGTGCGGCACTCTCGGCACGGCACTGACTGATTGAATGTTTGCATTTGCAAGAAGCGTTCGACAATATGGCTTTTGGCCCCGTACCGACCAGCTACAGTTCGGGGGGATTAAGAGGAAGAAGTACTGAGCGTTCAATAAATAAACCAACTGCCCCCTGCGTTACCACTGCTAGACGACCAAATCAAAACTTGATAATGTTTGCCATGCTTACCCGCGCTAGTTTTTGCTCCTTCCTTCTAATGCATCCGCTGTTGGTGATGCATTCGGTACCGCCGTGGGCCCCACGGGGGCACATCAGTTCCAGCACAAGGTTCGGGTGCTTTACTCCCGCTGCAACTGCTGCTGCTGCTGCTGCTGCTGGCGATAAGGTGCTGGTCCACCGTGGTGCGGATGATGAGGCAGGCAATGGTGGCGTTGACAGCAATTACAATCCATTTGTCGTCTGCAGCTGATACGAAGGGCTTATCCGCTCGATGCGCCCGGCCACAATCAGAACGGGGATATCCTGTGGGAAAAACGAGGGAAGAGAAAGAGACCAAACATGAAAAGGATATTAGAAAGAATGTTTCAATGACAGCAGCACCAGCAGAAGGGAATGGAAATGAGATAAACCGTTTGATTGTTCTATCCAATGTCTCTCTGCACAGACAAATGAACTCGTTTCCGGTTGGTTTCTGGTTGGTTTAGCATGTGCATATTTTATAACACACACATTCTCTCTCTCTCTCTTTGCTATAATGCTCTTCCAATGAAAGCGCTAAAGGAAAGGAAGGAAATGATTAGCTCATTTTTCATTTCCCTAGATCCACATTCGACCCTGGATGATTTTGCATTCATAACGATCGGGGAAAAAAAGACACGGCTAATAAAACCATCAAACCCACCAATTCGCTAAATGGGTAAAATTTGATAATAGCACACTCTTCCTCTACGGGTACGTGTGGGTGTGTTTATGCATCGATTCGCGTAATTGAAGCCTCTTCGCTTATCGGTGGAGGGAAATTTGTTGGATGTTGGAGCCGTACGCAGCGGCAGTGGCAATCTCTTTGCATAATTGAACGTTTAATTAACCGACACACACACACACACACACACCTGGCGACTACACACACAGGCTTTAGCGCTGCTCAATTTGATTTGCCCGACACAAAAGCGCGTGGTGGTGCGCCACCAACCACGTGGGCGCGCGGAAATAATGGGAAAATTTGATTTCATCGATGGGAGATGGGCTGCTACGGCTAGTAATAGGAGGATAAGGAGGACTGCAAACACACACATACACAGAAACGCGGTAACAGCGATAAATTAACTCAATTAAATGATAAATGGGGTATAGCAGCAGCAAAAGGGCCACAGGTAGCGCAAGGAAGATGCATAAAACCCTTTCAGCGCTAATGTGACAGCACGTGACAGGCGCGTTGCGTGGAAAAGGCGGAAAAAACCAGCAACGCGGTAGTGTAGAGTCTACCCCAGGGTACCGATAGTGGATTAATTATAATTCATAAATCCCGTGCCATGCAGCGCGCCAAAACGAGCGTAAAGTGCACCCTCTCCTCTTCGAGTTTGGGAGAAGAGAAAAATGAGTCAAAGCGTGTCAAAAACGATGCGCTTGATGGATTGGCTGAACGCTTACGCTTACCACAGGTGATTGTAATAGAAATGCATTAATCTTAATGACTTGCAAGCACGTACAGTAAGTGTGTGTGTGTGTTTTCTCTACCAGCTTCTGTTCCCTTTTAATGAATCTTATTATTTCTCGTGTTGCTTTTTTTGTTGCTTCGCCCTTTCCCGATTGTAAGAAAGATTAATCGATACTCGTGCCGTTGCGGGTTATGATGTAACCTGGGTAAGGTAACACACACACACACACACACACACACACACACACACACACACACCAGGCAGTAAAACCAATTAACACTTCCTACACTCCTGGAACAAGCCGGTTGCGGCACCGGAGACAATTAACGCAGCTCACGGTAAGGGAAAAAGGGAAGAAACGCCCCTCAGGGTCCTGCCATTTGCTCTTATCCTTTTTCGCCAACTTGCGACAATAGTGCGTGGAGGAGGTGTCTTGCAAAAGTTAATTAAATAGATAATAGTGTGCACCAATCGAGATGGAATCGTGGCAATCGACGATCACGCGCAGCCAGACAAAGACACCAAGTGTGCAACCTGTTTTACGCAAGCAAACAACTCACGGTACCGTTGCGCCCTTTTCTAGGTACAGGGGTGAGCAAAAAAAAACACACCCCCTGAGAGTCTCTTTTTCTTTCGCTGCTTGGCTTCTTTTATCCCACACGAGCAAGAGCAGGCATACACCATGCCGCTTTCAATCAAAGGTCCGGGGGTGCAAAAGAGTCGACGGAGTCGACGCTATAAATAAGTTCGCGGCTCATTAATATGCTGCTTAACGGGGACTCGCGCATGCCAAAACCCGCCTCTGCCAACCCTTTGGACCGGTTTCCCTTTTTGCATTACCTGTTTCGTACGGGTGCGGGAGTAAGGCTGGTGTAACCGTGACAGGACAAGCGGGGAAAAAAGCGGCAGCTCCGGAATGAAAGTGAACTACACTGTGATAGGTTCAATTCGTTTCCGATCGATTCACGGCATTCACTGATCTTAATGACGGACGTCCGGAAAGTGCAACACACAACCCAAAAGTGTTGTAAAACCAAACACAGATGGCCAATTCCCATGGGGTGCGTCACACAATCAACAGGACGGGCCCATGTGAAATTAAAACAGGAAATTAAATCAACGATTTTATCCCCCTCTCCAACCTACGCAGTAGTGCAGTGCTTCTCCATAAAGTACACTACTTTATGCATCCGTTTCGAAGCCCGGAAAACCGGAAATGTACGGCGGACGGCCAGCCAACAAGTTACGCACGATATCTTCCCAGGTACCGACGTCGCGTCGGAAAGGACTTTTGGGCCCTCGATGGCGCGTGAGCGCGTGTCACAATGCATAAAATGTAACCGTTGCGCTTTGGACAGGTTGCATGCATGTGCCCCCCCCCCCACGGGGAACACGGTTGTCGTTAAAACTCGGCGGGATGCCATTTTGCATTTGCGTGCGTGTGTGGGGTGCTGCGTTTTCTGGCGTGTCAGGCGGGAAAATTCACACGAAAGTGCGTGTTTACTACAGCGAGTGAAACAGAGGGAGGGAGAGAGAGTGTGTGTGCAAAGATGGGTTGATGTTATGGCGCACTTTACGTTGTACTATTTCCATGTGGAGTCTTCTGTGCACGTTTCTGGATGATGAAATGCAAATATGAAGAAGAGGTGGAAAAAACAGGGATTTGCAACGAAAGAATGTTTTGGATACATTTTGTTCAACGAAAAATGTAATTTAACTAAACGTAATTCATGGAGTAAATGATCTTTAATCTATACGGCAATGTCTTCTTCTTCTTCTTCTTTTTCTTCTATTTGACATAACGTCTTACGCGGACATGCCGGCCTATGCAGGTTTTCGATGCTTAATTCATTACCACGCAGCCGGATAGTCAAATCCTTGCTACGGGGGGGGGGCGGTCTTTTCTAGGCTTGAACCCATGACGGGCATGTTATTGAGTCGGTCTAGTTGACGACTGTACCATGGGACCGCTCTGGACAATTTATCAAAATCAGATATCCTATGTCAACTCAAACATTTCTTTTGGCAAGATCTTACAACAGCCCACATCATTTAAGGCAGATATAACATGCTGACTAGTTGAAGTATACTTCTTGATTAGGCCTTGGCCAAGGCCTGCCTGTACCACTAGTGGAGCTTGGCTTTCAGTGACTTCTGGATTAACCCCCATAGCAGGATAGTCAGTCCTACGTATGGCGGTATGGTCCATTTGGGACTTGAACCCAAGACGGGCATGTTGTTAAGTCGTACGAGTTGACGACTGTACCACTGGAGTTGACGACTGGAGTTGAAGTATACAATAAAGATAAAAAAGAAAATTACGAATAGAGGTAACTTAAAAACAAAATCGTGAATTTTGGGTATATTTTTCAGAAATTGAGAAAATTAGGAAATTTGATACCTCAAACGACAGGTTATTGATTCCAATTAGATTAATATACCTTATCAATGGAAGTAATTTTTCAAAATTGCCTTTATAGGTGTACTGAACCGTGCATGATTTTAATCGTTGAGTCAGCACAATACATAACAAAAACTCTTATAATTTCTTGAGGTTATGGCTAGTATGGCAGAATGGATTCAAACTGATTGAGCGTTATATTCACAAATTCCCATTTTATGATTAACCCAGCCTGCATATGTTGCTCATCCCTGGATGAACTCATTTCCTTCAAAAGACCAGCACAAGAAAAAAGAACAAAACGAAACCAAAACGCAACACAATGTATCCCCAGCACACACGCGTGCCAGTTCAACGAGCGTTTAACACGGCGACGGTTAGTATTAAATCAATAATTAATTATGTAAATCATTCGCGCTGTCGGTGACCTCTCTCTAGGTACGTGTGGCCAACTTCCCCTCCCAAAAAAAAACACACACAACTCCCACACTAGTCCAACAACTACAACTCCACCTTCCGGAACTGTAACTTGCCCATTGTGCTCGGACCTCCTGCGCAACAAGGAGAAATGGGGCCGGCGAATAGTCTGTGTTTTTGCTACTTTCGCTCTCGATCCTTCAGACAGGGACGAAGTCGGTAAAGCATGGAAACACCAGCGCACAGCCCACATATACCCTTACCCAAATACACCCACCGACTTCCGTCCATCCGGTCCCCCTTGTAAGGTGAAAGTTGCGTATCAAAGTTTCTGTTTGCTCGGGGGGAACACAGGGCACAACACACAGGGCCCAGCCCACTTGCGGCGTACAAGCAACCCCCGCCTAGACTCGTCATGTCGGTGTCAGGAAATTCCATAACGCTAATTCGATTACCATTCTTGCCCTCTCCCCAGTGTTCAGTGGGGGGTTTTCGCACCCAACGCCCCCGAACGATAGCGCACGATGTGGGGACGACTTGGCTGGGGACCGAGCGTTGCGGATTCGTCCTTTGCGCGAGTGACGACCTTCGGTCAACTTTCCATCAGATCTACCATCGGAGATAATACACGAACAACAAGACAGCAAGTGATGTAAAGGAGACCCTTGGACGGTCTGCGTGCACTCTGCTCCCCTCTGACACAGAACTTGATTGGGAAGGGATTACATTACACCACAAACACACACACACACACACACACCACACACGCGTACCGCGTAATCTGTTTTGTTGGAAGAGTTTAAAAAACGACCTTGCTCGAACCGCCGTGCGAAGGACACGCTGGCTTGTACATGTAGGAGAGGTTTACTATCGCGCCCATGCAACAACATGATCCGGCGTAACATACGATCAAGATCACGTCATAAAATGCATCCCTCCTCTACTTCCAAGATTATTTCTGTACGCTACACCAAGCTCAAGGGTGTCTTCTTGTTTCTTTTTCGTTGATCTTTCCCTTTAGTTCCTTAGCGTTACTGATCGCATTACACAAACTGACCGCAACCCGAACCAGGGCCTCCCATTAGCAATAGAGAGAATTATGGAAATTGCGCACTCTGTGAAATCGCGATCGTCCCATGTAGTCTCCACACACACGCCTAGAAAACCGCCCTCCCCGTGACAAGCAACCGGAGGCTGCAACCGTGGAAAACTGGGAGCAATTTGTTTAGGCTTTTATTCTCGAATTACTTTAGTTCCGGGCCCGGAGCTGCCTACTGGACGACGGAGTACGCGATCTCACTCGCTCTACGCGTGCATAGTGGTGTGCCGGGAGACGCTCGGACCCGAGCTCGGACAACAACTTATGTTCATTTGTATGGTAATTTTCATCGATTGCATGCTTTTCTTCGATTCGATTCGGTGCGCGGGGGCCAACACGGGCATCGGGTGCATCGTCGTCACGGGACGGACGCGAGAGAAGTGGTGGCCCATGCATGCTCGGGATTTGTTTTAGGGATCGGTCAGTCCGCCAACGGCAACACTACTCAACATACAAAGATGGGAATTTATTGTAAGTCTACTGCTGCTGCTGCGTCGATGCTATTGCTCGATGGATCAAACGCGGAACATTGTGATTAAAATTGACCAGCCCCTTTTAGTCGTAATTTCGTATGAAAACAGGGAACGGCACCGCAGGCGCCTTGGCGTTGAATAGCAATCGAGCAATATAAATTCAATTCCTCAATTACAATGCATTTGTGACTGTAATAGTAGTCCCGTAATTTAGTTTTAATGAGCATCCTGGTCACGGCACCAGTATTGGAAATGCTATTTTCAGTAAGCTAAAACAGTAAGATTCAACATATTTGATAAACATTTCACATTACTTACATCATTTTATGCTGCGAATTTTCATTGAGCTTTAAAACTACGAATCCTAGTCATGGCACCACATTCTGTTCAGTGATTTGTGTCATAGGAGTGATAGGAACGAATTTAAATAAATATATTGATAGGAACGAGTTATTGTTCGACAGGTTTCCAGCGGTCTGTTTGTTATTATGAATTCTTGTCACACCACCAGTATTCAAAAGCATTTTTCGTATCAAAAAAGTAAAATAATAGTTTTTGTAAAACAAATTATCATTCTTCGTTCAAGCCTTTCAACACAAGGCACACGCTTGTGTTATATTAAAGAAAGTATCCCAGTCACGGCACCAAATTGAGCTGAATAGTTAGCATCATAATAGGGATGCATTTAAACCATTTTGGCTGACACTATACACAAGTTTTGTTTCAAGATTCCTAATTTTCAGTTGCGAATCCTGCTCAAGGCACCAGCTTCAGTCATCATTCTCGAAACAAGCTGTTCCTGCTGCTCCAGAAAAATGCAATCAACTCAATTAACACTCTCACATCCCATTTTTCAGATAAAATCAGCTGAACCAATCAAAACACGTCTTCGCGTCACCCGATTACAGCAATCCATCAATCGCTGATAAGTTCAATCACAATCGATTCCAATTTCTTATCAGCTTGTATTACCGGAAACCGGCACTGCGCCTCACACCGGGACACAGCCGTGTTCCTGTGATGCTTGTTTTAATTAGCCCCGCAGCAATAAATTCTCCCCAACCATTCAGACACCGTTAAAATTAAACATTCATAGGCTACGGTCTCGTATGGCACGCGATATAAACTGCCACTATTTAACACACGGCAAACATCACCACGGCCAGACCAGCAACCCACCCCGCCCCATTGTGTCTGGTGGGACGGCGGACCATGTTTGGGATAAATTATTCGCATACACAGACTGCACATCCAACGCCAGCGCAGCAGCTCCTTGGGGGGAGTTAGTTTTGGGAACATTTCCCGCCACACACACACCCATCAAAACGTGAGGGAAAAACTTCCACAAAGAGCGGTGTCGTGTTTAACCAGCTCGCCAGTCGACGAAAACACACACACAGCATCATCATCCCTCCCAGTACCGTGATCAACCCGACCCAGACGACCAGCATGCAGCTGCAAAACGGCACTTTAATGTGCACACATAAGCGTACGCGCCTCGTACTTTAATTTCAATTCGTTGGTACCGGCTGGTATCGACGCGCCCTACCATCGTCCTCCGAATGTTCGGTCCCAAACCTGTGTGTGTGTGTGTGTGTGTGTGTGTGTGTGTGTGTGTGTGTGTGTGTGTGTGTGTGTGTGTGTGTGTGTGTGTGTGTGTGTGTGTGTGTGTGTGTGTGTTGGCAGACATTTTAATGCCCATGCTGCTACTACGTGTTTGCGCTGCTTTCTCAGCCCTCAGAATCACGGGGTTGCAAATATTTAAATTAAAATCTCATCCTCTTCAATTTGCCGCTCCCGGGTTTCTATCCCGGGCAGGTTCCATGTGCAGGCCCGGCCATGGATGGATGAAATGGATGAAAATGGGCTTAAAATATCACCATCCACATCACAGGTCCACCACAGTGTTTCCCCCTTTTTTGCCAACACAGGACGACACAGGGAACGGTAATGTTTACCCGCCGTGCAACGCAGATCGAAAACCGAACAGACGGAAGTGTGCAATTGCTCTTCGCAAATTACACATAAAAGCCCTCTGTCGCGCAAATTTTGACCCTTCTCTATCGTTATGCCCACGCCACACACACACACACACTGTGCAAACAACAACACTGCACAGTGCAAAACCGTATGACACTGTCTGGCACGGAGGCCAGAACCAGCGAACCCGACAGGACCATTACGTTCAGTGCGCATTTAGTGTCATTCCTTCGGTCGTACTGGGACGGGGGCCCACCGCTCGAGTTTGATCCTTAATTACGGTTGTATTATGTGAAAATGGGCACATGGCTGCGTGTGCCCTCAATCGACTCCATTCTCCCGTTGATCGGATCGAAAATTGCATTGTAAAAGCATTCAAAAATCCCCCCTTACCGGGGTCCTGCTTCGGCGGTTCAGGTTCGCCGATAATCCCAGGAATTATGGACTATGAGAGGCGAAAATCCTTCCAACGCTGCAGCGCGTGGCTCACACTCTGGGTTCGTCCTCTGGTTGGTCCCGGTGGGACAGTAATTCAAAGTCCCCGAAGTCCCTGCCCTGGGTCAGACTAATTCAAAAGCCCGTACTGCCGACGGATTAGCAGACCGTCGTATCCCTTCTTCTCGGGTTGCATTGGAAGTACATAAATTGCACTTGTATGTAAATTGCACTTGTATAAACTCGGCGTTGGGGAAGATTCTAAAGGGTGATTGTAAACGCAGACATATAAACGCATTTTATAGGATATTTAATTACTTTTCACAAGTTTTACCTTCCCGCCCCGAGATAGTCACGTGTGTCAGATCTAGTGACAGAAATTAATGACCCGCACGTGGCGTCCGATTGGCCCATTAATTTCTGTCCGCGATGACTACAACGATCCATCAGCCTGCAAGCGAGTTCCTGTTCGCGTTAAGCAAAAGCGCCGAAGCTACCACAACCCTTATCATGCTCAAAGGTTCTTGCTTTTTGGTTGCAACCACAGCGCTCAAGAAGGTAAATCTCGATTCAATAATCCTTCTTCGATTTCGCTTTCCTGCACCATTAATCCCGCACGACCAAACGCTCACCTACCGGATGAGAGAGCCGCGGCTTCTCGGTTGCAATCAATCATCATCGCGCTTACTTCCGAAGATGATGGCGGTGTGTCTGGAGGCCTTAGTGCCCTGGGTGGCAAAGGAAAACACGTTGCCCAGGTTCATCAATTTCACTAAAGAACTAGACAGCCGAGGTAAGGGAAACCAAATCAACCCACCAGGACGAGGATAATATTTATGAGCCACGGTTGTGTTCTGACTTCTGACAGATAATTTCTCGTACCCTGTGGCTCTATTGATCCGTTAGCCGAACCGAACCCCTTCGAACGCCCAATTGGATGACTTGGGGCGGATTGATTTTTTTTCTTTATTTTTGCCTTATTAGTGAGCTTAATTACGAACCTTCGCGGTAGGGCGCCCTCGAAAGGTCAGCGTTTGGTACTGCGCTGGAGAGTTGCTTTTTTGCTCCAGTGCGTGAGGAGCAAGGTTTGGAGTTCAAAAGACAAAGGTGTCTTGGAGTTCCAAAAATTGACCGTTTTGAAACAGACGCCCTTCACGGCTTTTTGAGAGGGGGTTGTGAAACGAGCAGCATTGGGCTGCATCCTCCGGATGGAATGAGGATTAATTACACGCTTATATTTTATGCGTTTCTTCACCCACTTATTAGAGGAAAGAAGCCGAAAAATCGCCACAAAAGACATGTTTGGAGAGCCTACCCGAGCACACAATTTCCCTCCTCAGGTAAAATAGCATACAGAAGTAAAAAATTGGCGACTGAATAATAACGAACAGGAAGCACAAAATGTGCAATTGTCTGGCGCGAGCTTTTTCCCATGCAGCGCCCGACAAACTGGTCAACGGTTTTCGATACTCCCAACGCTCTCTAAAGAAGCCTCACAGCGCAAGATGAGCTCATGATCACATGGGTTCGTTTTCTACGTTTTGATGTTCATTTGCATCTCTGTTTTACTGAGCACAGGTTCCACAAAATCTAACGCCGTCTTAACGCATCCACACACTCTCTCACCACCCATCGATGGTCACACATTTATCGGCGACGAGGCCCGATTGATGAGTGAACGATCGAAACGTGCGTTTAACGAATGTGCTTCCCCGCACAGGTTCCCCTCGACGTTGCGACCTTAACCCTGACCACAACGGACCGGAAAGGACCCGGAGAAGCATCTCGAGGCTCAAGCTACATAAAAATTCGATTCGAAAAAAAGAAGGGAGAACCTGTTGAAAAAAAACGCACACACGGCCCATCCGCCGCTGCTGGGAAACAACAACCCGTGCCCATCGATAAGCTTACATCTTAATTAGCGAGCCACGGGTACCTGGGGGGAATGGGGTACCCCTCCATCCCGATACTCCATTCCATTAGCAAACTGGGGGCAACAGCGTCAACGTACCTTCTTCGCGGTTGCGATGTTGCGAAATGTTGCCCTACCGCCGCCCAGAGCTCACAGCGCTTCACAGCGTTGTGCGATTTTTGAGAACCTGGTGAGAAACTAACGAAACATCACGTCGCGCAAAAGGGGGTTGTGTTTGATTTGGATCGTTCATTTCGTCAATCTTTGTGTGCTAATATTTACTCAGGCTCAGGCATTCCTTCTTTTCTAATACAGCAAGAAAAAGATATTTTTTCTGGGAAAATATTCCCATTCTGGGAAGAGTTGAGTGTTTGCCAATGTCCGTTTGCTGTTAAAAATAATCTCCAAAAAGGGTTGGAAATCGGTGTTTTTTTAAATACCCTTCAAATTACTCTTATAAAAACAACTCGAAGCAATAAACAAGTCTTAAAACATTGAAATACTAATTTAAAAAATAGACAAATCATAACGTATCAAAGGTAAGTTGTAATTGAAACCGTAATCTTCCAATTAAAAAAAAAGCTGCAGTTTCATCGGCCAACCATAGCATTAACATTCCTTGCAACAAAGCTTCAGATCAACATCACCTATCGCAAACGGTTTGATGCCTGAGAAAAGCCAGTCAAGAACTCGGTCGTCATTGTCCTGTCCATGTCAAAGCATCTCGTTTACTACCTGACGCTAAAACATAATTATTCTGCATGTAGCAAATTGAATGTGTCAGCAAACCGCCCTCCAACGTTCCGCCGCCACATCACACACACGTCGTCGTCGAAGCAACAATGGAGAAAAGGTGCAGCGCGTAGGAAAAAAGGCCCACATGGGGACGGCCGCGGAGCGGAACCGATTTCATTTGCGGTTGGTGCATTCTTTCGCTTGCAATCTTCGTAATGAAACATTTCTTCACCCATACTTAGGGCGACTAATAGCCGGCTGATTAATGCTGGGCAGTATCAATTTACGCCTGGTTGTAATTAGCAGTAGCAGTAACCAGCAGCAGCAGCAGCCAAGTGTTCAACCGCCATCGCTATCTTTGTGTGTTCATGCTGGTTCCCGTTTTCTTTACTTCTCATGGAGTTCGTTTTTTTTTTTTGCCCGTTCATTTTCCACCGGCAGAGCGTCGTTACTTCAGCTGCAAAACCCACGCCGAGAGTGTGCTGTTCACGTTTCATCATCATCCAAGCGCCAATAGAAGCCTAAGCCCTATACATAAAACCAGCATAAGCGAATATGATCTGTAATCTCTAGCAACATCTACCCACTGTGGCGGAAAACGCCCAACCACAGCTTTTCAGCTACACACAAACACACATATGGGCAGGGTTTAAAAATACGCTTCAAAGCTTAATAGATTTTGAGTCGCAAAACGGGAACAAAACGCTGCCCACGTCTCGCCCAGAACCTGACACTAATTAAACCGCGTTATAAATGAGGTTTAAGTCACCTTATAAGCACACAACACAAACACCGCTGGATCTGTCTCGGGAGGGCATGGAAAACGGGCCAGATAAGATCAGGCATCAGGCAAATGATGCGGAATGGGCAAAACACCGCAAAAGCATCCAATGAAGGATCGATTCGCGAAGTACACAGCACTCGCTCTTCTTCCTCCTCAGGATTTATCATTGCTCTGTTTGTGGTTTGGTTGTTGTATGTCCGCGTGCTGCTTCTTGTGCAGCCAAGAACATCCAACATGAGCTGGAGCTTCAATTTATCATGAAATTTACCCCTTTACCAATGATCCGGCCCGGAGGATGCCACCTCCCCGAGTCGCATCTTCTCGGGCAATCCCTTGTGCAAGCAAAACGGAACATCCCCGCAGTACGCACAAAATCAAACTGCTGTACCACGACTCGCTGCATCCACTGCCCTGCGCTGTCGTCGTCGTCCAGTCGCCATAAAACTGTCCGTTGGTAATTAATTTTACCACACATTCTTACACAACGTCCACACACCACGCGGAGAGGGAGGAGGAGCACGCCCCAGAAACTCGGCGGGATAGTGTTTCGCCTAGGTTCGCTGCCCCATGTGCCCCAACACCGTCTATAATTGGCCCGCGATGAAGGAAGACACACGGAGATTGCACGGCTATTAATAGCAGCGGCAAAGAATTAAAAACATTCCGTTTCCTTCCAGCGCTTCTTGGAGATCCTGTGTCGCTTCCCCAGCAATCACAACATACGCGCGGGTTAAGTTGATTTGTAATCAAGCTGTGTGTGTGCTCTCTTTCTCAATGAGCACCCGGGATAGCGCTGCAGCAGCAGGTGAAATCGATAGCACTTGAGGAATGCAGGAAAAATGTTACAGAAAGCAATATCCCCTTCGATCGTATATAGCATCCTTGCCAGTAATTCTTTCCACCACTTCGCTGGAAGGGACGGGGATGCACGATCGAACCTAGCCAGCCGTTGCTTTGCTCCGTTGCCTTCCGAGGACGATGACTTCAACATCCGCGAGCTGGACAGCGAAAAACAAACGCGACGGAAAGGGTCCCTCGCACTTCTTTTGCTAGCCTTCGATTCCTTCGCACCAGCCGGATATTGGTAAAACGAAGATTGAGGGCTATGGGGAGAGGGAGTGTCTCCACGAGAGCTTCTCCGCAGCTTATCGGACACTGCTCGATGGTAGGATTTATTACACCAACTGGCGAACGACCAGCGCCGAGCGGAGATATTAATTACTAGGGCAGATATTATCCACCATCCGTCGATCCAATCGTGTTCGGCTATATATTTTTTCAACCCAGGGTCTGGTGCCCCAGACGCACGGTGGTGATATAAATGTGTACACAGCGAATTAAGATTGCAACGCACACCACCGGTTGTGTCCGTTGGCTTTAACTCATCCCTTGCCGATAGGTCGCGGCTGTGACTCCCCCTTGGGACAGGATGTCAGGTGCCGGCTTGTGTGCCGTAAATCGTCACTAAACGATCGGCTAACACGACCCCGTGTGTCAGGGACCTCTGCCATCGGAAGATTAACGCTAACGATGCTTAGCGCCGACCTTCGCGGCGGCTTCGGTATGGAGCGCCATCCTGAAGGCCGGACACTTTAATTGGTGCTCACACTAGAAACAAAAAAGAGTTTTTTTTTTGGTTCGATGGCACCAAATCAACCAAAACCGAGGCTCTAGGTTTGCAGCGGCAAAGCAAACAAACGAGCAACAAGGGAGCAGGCCATGAAAAAAAGATTGGCAGATTAAATAAGAAACCCATCATTATGAAGTTGGATGAAAAAGCGTTTGATGTTGTCACTGCTCTGTGCAGACGCTGCGCGTGCCACTGAGAAAGGCCAAGGTGAGCAGGAAGCGAGTGGCATTTTCAACAGCAAACGCAAACACATGTCAAATGCATGCGTTCCAGAAGTTTTACCAAAGCTTGAATTTTTTAACTTCTTTTTTGCTTCAAAGCAACCAAAAATCGATCAAAAACACACACACACACACACACACAACGCCGGTGGCGGCCGAATGCATGGTGGGAAGTGTTCCAACTGCCAGTGCAAATAGAACGCCAACTAGTGACATTTCAAAAGAACTCATTAATAATTCCAACGCCACAGTACCAATCGCCTCTAGATCCACTTTCGCCTTCGCGCGGGTGTGGCCAGTGGATACTGGATGGATTGGATGTTTGATTTCGCTTGAAAATGCTATCCAGTGGGCTGTCCTGGCAACAGAAGCATTGGAAAATTGACTATTCTACAAGGGACAATCTATTTTGGGACAGAAATTGCCTTTATTACAAAGCTCTCGTAAAAGCTATACAAAACCCCTGAATGTACGCAATCTACACTACAATATTGTCTTATTAAGGTTTCATTTGGCGCTGACTAGTGCCTAGTATAGCTAGACTTTATCAGTAGAATATAAAAGCGTGTTAGAAATCTATTTTTGTAACAGAAAATACTACCATTTCAAAAACCTCATAAAAAATCATACAAAACCCCTGAATGTATGCACTGTGCACAACAAAACCGCCTTATTACGGTCTCAAATTACCGCTAGCCGGTCCCATTTATAGCAAAACTGTCAGCTGAGCAGCAGAACGGTTAGTGACGTGAGTTGGCAGCGGAACTGCATTTAAAATGAAAACCGTTGTCCCATTGTTGAGCCCGTAATGGATGTGCCCAATTATTCTAATCGACCACCCCACCCGGCTGTACGGGTCGGTACATTGTAACCGAAATTACCTATCATGGCACGGTGCTGTACCTGTGCTGCTCCCGATAGGATGAGCACATTAAGCACTTCTCTCTGGCATCGATCGCTTTTACAGCCAAAGCGCGTCATCCTTTCGGCGTTGTGATTACGCTTGTCCATTGCACCAAGGCTTGCTAAGTAGCAGCAGCACCAAGTACTGCAACGGGAGCGCCACAGAAATGGAGACAATTACGCTTCAACAAAGGCAACCAATCGGCCGACGCTTGATCGCGGAAAGCGGCCATCAATCAATTGACATTACTGTACCGGGGTACCGGGGTACCGGTACAGGCGGTAGTCACCGGCTGACGCAAATGAAGTTGGGCACGCGAGCCGATCGCCTGCCGCCGCCGCTGGCGACAGGGTCCGGGTGTTGCCGATTGGTCCCGCGGGACAATTTCGTCGCTGTTTAGAACACGCTAAGCAGGGATAGGTACGACCCGACCGGTCTGTTATTATCGTTCCGTGGCAATAATGTTCGCAGCATTCCTGCATCAGCTGCGACGAGGGTTGGCACGCGCGATAGCGTGATCTCCTGGGAAGGCTCAATCAGGCATTCGGGTGTGCACATGAAAGTTGCAACCCAGGTGACTAATCCCCCGTGTGCCCGATCAAACCGATCAAGGTTAAACCGAGGACAACCAAAAGGCGGCGAAATCGATCCGCTATGTGACCCACCGTTTGCTAGTTTCCACAACTATGACAACATACTGCCTCTGCGAATCTAAACATTCTTAACCAGCAGTGGTGGAAAGCAATGATTGAAACTTGTAATCACCATTTTGCTTGCCAGCTTTTGGCTGGAAGTTGGTCAATCTGCTTTCTGCGGTTGCTTTCGTGCCAATCAACCGTGCTGCCACCGGCGGGTAATGATGGTTCGTCACGCAACGTACCGCCCAAATCTTCCCGCGCACAAAGCTTCTTGTTTTTGCTGCTGCTGCTGCTTCTGCTCAAAAGCTCAACCGGCGACATGCTGTCGTTTGGGGGTTCTGCTGTGTTCTTATTTTAGTTTGGCGAACTCAATCTTATTGATGTAAGCATCACACAACGCAAACATTGCATTTTTGGGGTAAGCAATTTTCTACCGCTCGTTACAAACTCGGTCAGTCGGGTCGGTCAGTCCCCTCCTCTCCCCTTCACGACAGCAACCCGCGGCAGAAGATTCGATTTTCTTTTCCTTTTTTTTGTGCGAACATAAATGTGTGTCGGAATGCTAGTACCAGGTTGGCTACTGCTTTTAGACAAACCACCACACAAAAAAAAGGCTAAACACTCAACCAGCATATAACGGAACCGCCGTTTGGGTACTGGGCGGCCGCACCATCGTCATCATCATCATTATTGTTAGGTTAGGATGGCCGATTATCAGCGCAAGAAAATCAAACGGCGAACAACAATGGTTAATTTGGAGCGGGCTTTCCCTTTGCGCCTTACTTTCTCCTCGCCACTATAGATCCCGCCCGCCCTGCATCCCTAGGATCCCAGCTGGGTCGTCCCTTTTGTGTGGGATGCTATTAATCTCATCAAATCAAACACACACACACACGCATCGCATTGAAGGAAGAAGCTACGCGCTTTTGAACGGCTCTTTGAAGAAAAAGCATTTTAATTTGCCAAAAAGTCGCTTGCTCATGTTGTCAGAGAGCGCTTTATCCCGAGGACAGCATATCTGAACGGCTTTAAGCTTAATCAGTTCACTCGCTCCAACTTGCTGCACAAAAAAGAACATATCCCATTACAAAGAGATGTTCTTGAACTGATTGTTACGCTTCGGAGGGAACTGAGAACTCTCACACATCACCAAGATCGAGGCCATCGTCATCGACCTGTCACATGTGCGAAGGGAAGAAGCATCCTACCCTTGCTAGCGCGGGTGGAGCGGAGTAAAAACAACGCAGACAGAGTGCTGTGGCCATCCATCAAAGCGGTGTAAAGAATTCATCACACTTTTACCGTTACCCAAACATGCCTTTCAGTGTTTATGCACTCTTCTCTCTCGTGCTCAGACCGGTGTCAGCACACAGTAATGGGCATTATTAATTGCCTTTACCGCAACTAAGAAGTAAACGATGAACCCATCGCTCCTCTAGAACTGTCAGTCCGGAGAAGGAGGAATTGTTTCGTAGGAAAATACAAAAAACAGCACATCTTGTTACTTGACCTGCTCCTACTCCTCCTCCAACACGCTACACAAACATACACACACACACACACACAAAAGTGTCAGTAGTAAGTGGACAACGAGAGCCCTTGACATAATTTGGGCAGAAATGGCAGACCTTCACTCCAGCATGTGATGCGAAACATGAGGACAACCATCACCATCGAGTGAGAACATCTCGAAAATGACATTCGAGTGGACATTAATCCACAAGCTCAAGAACGTTCCACGGGAGGCGGGCAGCCGGTGTGGTACTGGCTGGAAGCATTTTCCAACAGTTGTCGTCCATTGCTTTATTAAAATTTGCACTCGGCAAGCACTTTAAGTTGTACGAGCGGTTTCCCACACACACAGATAAAGCTTAATATCTAAGTACTTGCGTCGTTCGGAATTTCGGAGCACGTTGGATCGTTTGTTCAGAGTGTAAAGTACGGGAAAATATTGTACTACACCCAAAGACACGGACACACAAAAGCCCCCAAACAAAGTCCCTTACTTCCTACTTCTATTGCGCCAACCGGTCTCTATCTTTGTCTGGGTAACATAGGCCACACCATCAACCCTTTTTTTTGCAGCGCCCTCTGTATAGTTTCTATATCTCCTCCACACAAACCACCGCAAAAGATGACTCCCCCGTCATCGGGCCGTTTTTGCGAGGCCACAAGAAACCATTCGAGACGAAATTCTTGCGGCGTCATTATATTTTCAGCTCCTCGCACATAACCCCCTTTTTTCTGCGAGAGAGTTAGGCACGAGTGTTCGCCCGCACGATAAAACCCTTATGAAACGAAATCCTTTTTCCCGAATCTCGCACACAGATATCACACAGGCCACTTCCAGACCAATTTTGGTAAACATTTTGGGTAAGCTAAAATTGTAAACCGGCATCTCTGGGGGACGGGACTTTATTGTTGGACACTCTCGGGGGAGGTCGTTTTTATTTAATAAATTGATGTAACTTACATCCACGCGTCGTGTAAGGAGAGAACGAGCAAGAGTCACGTATCTCGTACCCAGAATCGCAAATTCATTCTCCAGGCTTTCCAGAACCCATGTTTTGCCCTCAAACAATCATTTTTTAATCTGTTTTCCCATCTTGAAAGTTTTATAAATTAAAACACGCAAAAAAAAACTCTCACACAAAGCTTTCGAAAGTTCAGCTTTCATACACAACGACAACAACAACAACAACATGAAAAGGGCAAAAGGATTGGATTACGACGCACAATATCCATACCCGTCCATCCAAGACATTCATGAAACATTACGCCATACCTTTTGTTCTCGCAGCAAATCTTCCACCTCTACCACCTCGGCGGGGAGGCAGAGATGTTCTAAGAGGATGAATTCTTTGAATTTAACATGATCTAACCCTTACACTGGCAAGCTCCAGCGAGTAAACCAAACCGCTCATCAATCCTCCTCCGACGAGGACATAAAATTGACTCAATAAACAAGGGCGCCTTGGTGCTGCATTCTAAAGCGGAGCAACGTCCCTGAGACACGGCACTAAAGTTTGCCAGCTTGGGAACTTGTGAGTTGATAAACGATTTCCTCACAATCGTCACAATTGGAAGTTGGAATTTGGAACCACCTTCCGCGTATGTTCGAGCTGCGGATGTTAAGCTTAACATATTCGAAAAGACGTCATTATTTGCTGCTAATTAATCTATTCTTCCTGTGGAATTCAGGCTCTTTCCAGAAGATCAAGGTCGTGTATGGATAGACGGAAACGGATATCTCCGACAACAACACAAAAAACTAAAGGAAATAACCCTATCCGTCATCTACCCTCACAAGACCACCATTTCGTTTTATGCTTATGTTTCGATGGAAATGTCAATGTGACGAGAACGATGAGCACATTTACGCTACATGGTCCAGCGAGCTTCAGCAAACCATTCAAACGAATGCTTCCCCAACTCGTGTGCGTGTGGGCATGTGGCTCGGGTAAAGCTGTGTCCGTACTACTAGTCGCCATGGTTTCTATCGCATCCCTTTTTCTTGGCCAGACCAACTCCCAAACAACCCGCACCCGGTCCATCGGTGTAACTAATGGCGATGGCTGTGTTACAGGGTTTCCCACGATTTATTGGTCGGTTCCCATCAATTTTTGGTGGGTTCCCATATTTTGTTGATGCGTTCCCACGATTTTTTGGTCGTTTCCCAGAATTTTTTGGTCCAATTGTATTGATATCCAATCGGAAAATACCAATAAATTATGGGAACGAACCAAAATCTATGGGATACGACCAAAAAATCGTGGGAACGCACCAAAAAATCATGGGAACTGACCAATAAATCGTGGGAAACCCTGTAAGCGACGCGTTAGATTGCGATCTTTTAACCTCGGTTTCGGCCTGAGATTCCCAAACATCAGCAGCATCGTGGTCGTCGTCGTCGTCAGCAGCAGCAGCAGCAGCAGCAGCATCATCAGTATCTGCCAACAGCCAAACCAAACACGGAGTGCGAGAGGAGAGAAAGTTTTGCGTTGTGTCATGTGTTCATGTGTCCCGCTTTACCCGGGTGCATCTCAACCTTCTCCAATCTTTCCCGCCTAACGATGATTCCAAGTGACCCTTGAAAATGGTGCCGTAACTTCGACATGCACAGCGCGCCTACTACCGCATACCGATTCTTGAGTCTCGCTGCAGACCTTCTCCACGTGGAGCTTCCCGCATAAATGTTAAATAATACCAAGGCCAGCACGATAACACCACATTTCTCATTCCAGCGAGCGGACAACACCAGAACATCGAATGCGGCTTGGGAGAAAACACGAGTGATTCGTTCCGGCTCCATCCGGGACGGTTGAATTCCTCTTCTCTCTGCAATTCCCGGTTTTCCGAAACTTCCTGATTGCAGAACATATCGTCGCTTTATGAGCATTAAAGCATACCATGTCTCACCACACGACGGGCTTTCCTGTCCTGTTACGGCCTGCACACTGACCATAGAGCACAACACCGTGGCGAATCCATAATGTGGTCGCCTCCCAATGCTGCGGCCACGGGAAGTGTGGAACGACAAATTTTTCATTTAGTACACCCCCCGGCTTCCACTGGAGCACCCTGCTGGGGGGGTGCGATCTCGACACTCCAACAAACGACGACCCCGAACGACGCTCAAACGAGCCTGTCACCATCGTTAACTTAATCCGTGTGATTTTTACTCGAATCATTTACAATTAATTTTCCCCGCAGTTCCTCTTCTGGGTCATTCTCTTACTCTGAGGCGGGGGGGGGAGGAAAAACATGGAAAGGGCAAAGTTGACTTCGTCAAGCATCATTTAGTATCCTCTTGTGGCGTCCGGGTCCGGGACTGGAAACTACCGAACACAACCCCAACTGGCTGGATGTGTGCACCGACACTGATAAACCGCAGTCCACCAATCCGGTGACTATGCAAAAGTTGCTCCTTTGAGTTCCTCAATTCTAGCATGGAAAACTGAAAATGCCAACTATTCAAATCTCCCCCCACCTCTCATAGGAAAAGCCGATTTTACAAGAACATTTCTAATCCCACCCTCGGAGCATTCTGACAGAGCTCCGATCTTCCGATTGGAGACGGTGGGAAACTACAATTTCGACACAACACTTCTGCTACTCCAGGAACGGTAAGTAAATGGCACAAATTTGAACACTCGGCTCATAAACTTTCGAATGGAATCATCGACCGGCAACCAGGCAAAGCAACTTATTCTACCAAACTACTACTACTACTACTACTGCCAAAGCTCCAACTCCACCCAAAATATGCTGGAATGCGGTAACACACCGGGGTGGATTTACCTCAAAATAATGGCTATGCAAATGAGCATATTCTCTCCATATCTTCAAATATATGTGCAAATATTAACCCTTCTCCTCCACCCTCCTGAGTGGCTCTTTCAAGACAAGCCTTTTACCTTTTGCCAGCTACGCAACCACGGGGGACGCGCGCGCGCGCAAGAGCTCGTTCTAGCGCAGCGCATCAATTAGCTACGGGTGCACCACCGCACAATCTGCAACTAAATTACCCTCGGTCAAAATTTATTGGCCATGGTTATTGTGCAGTGAAGAGAAGCGCGGAATGGGAAATAATCGTTTGCGTTTAAAGCATTCTTTATCATGTTACTTTAAAAGCCATGTGATGTTCTGTTGTTTCCTGAGGTTTAGTGACCTCCCAATGACTCTATATTTTAGTGTAAGTGAAAGGAAACATTATGGTGAAAATAATTTCAAACAAAAGAATTAAATAGACTCGAGTTAATTTTAACCTTAAAATACAGAGTTCTTGGTATAAATAAGACATTTTTGCTGAAATTTAAAGAATAAATTTTAGGTACTTTGGGAAAAAAAGGCATGCTATCGAGATAATTGAGCACAGGAATTGACACATCTCACTAAATGAACATCAGAATAGCCTGAATACCTAATAGCGTCATGTAAATGTGTCATAGATGTTCAAAAATGTCTTTTATTAGTTTTGTTTCCCTCTTTGTCTGAAATCAATGTCCTACTTGCAAGCCGCATCGTATTTAAGAAGAGCAATAAAACAGCTCAAATAACGCCATAAACGATCGTACTCATATCTGAGCTTCTAAACCCCTCTGACTGATTAGAATGACCGCACGAGCAGCACACCATGTGTATCTTGCCCGGCGTGCATCAATCACAATGCAAGGCAACACCGTCGGAAGTACACTTCCACCACCCCTTGAGAGATCAAAGGTTGGAGGGGTACCTGGGGCCTATAAATTCCTGAACCCGCACCACTGCATGGAATGCAAATTAAGCCACGCTCTGCCCTTAGATTGATTGCGCGTGGTCGATGGTTTTGTGCAAAGCATTAGACGCACACACATTTCTCTCGCTCGAACTCGAAAACGGGTCCACGGGGTTGCAAAATATTTCACCTTTGCTGCATCGTAAAACCACCTCGGGAAGAAATTTGAGCATTGATTCAAACCCTTTGTTCGGCGGGTTCAGCCAGGTCTTGGAAGAAACGATCCACTTTTAATTAAATGACAAACACATTCCTCCCAGCGGGTTCCACCAGCGGTTCAAACCAGCACAACGCAACAAGACCCCCAACAAATCGGTTTGCAACGCAACAGAGCCCTTTCGACAAAACAAAACCATTAGAAAATTGGAGCAAAGCACACTGCTAAACACACACATACCAACGCGCTGCTCCTTTCTCAACTATGCTTTTTAAACGGAAAACAACACACACCGAGCGACACAAACTGACACCATTCACAGTTGCGTCATGTCAGCGGGGGAGAGGATGATATTGTGTGTTTGTGTCTAGCCGTTTTTCCAAAAAGCCTTCTTTTTCCAGCATTAACCCATTTATTCCAGCGAAAAACCCTCTTCACCATTACCAGCTAACTAGCAAGCGACGCAAACCTTCGGGCGGCTGATTGCAATTAAAAATGCAACCTTCTGCGCGTTTGCAATAATGCTGTTACGTTTTCGGGGCAAACATCGCTGCGGGGAGAAGGGTAGTTGCTGAGCTGAGCGAGCGGGCAAGGTGCATTGTTTTAGTGTGCCATCACTATGGTGTTGTGGTTGTTGCCGAAGGGGCATGAGGTGAATTGTTGCATGAATGTTAACCCTCTCGCTCCAAACACGACATGCTTGATGCGATTATGTGTGTGTGTGTGTGTCTATGTGTGTGTGTGCGGATCCTGCTTTAGGTCGCACGGCCAAAATTGCTTCCTCTATGATGCATATCACACGGCGATGGTGGCGGCTCGTGAACTTGACACAGTTTTCGGGTGGCGCTCGGTGTGTTGCATCAACAAACATGCACACAATTGGTGTTGATTTAATACGCGAGCAAGTGGAAATAGGAAGACGACGACCACGGGGGAGGGGGGGGGGGCTCATCATTGGTGGTAACGGGGGTGCGGTGTGTGATTGTGCCCTTCAAGTACCCATCACACAGTGTGACACGAGGCACAAAGTGCCATATTCTCGGAATGTTACGGCTCTTTCTTGGACATATTTGAAAAGTGGCAAAACGTCTTCTTTTTCTAGCCCCCACCGCCCAAAGGTTAAAAAAAAACACCCAGCCTCCCCCCAGCCCATCGGAATCAATAAAGCAAAAGGGCCATCGTTGTAAAACTGTTGCTGCCACGCCGTTCGAAGATGCCGACTAAACACACTTACAAACTCTGGCACGTTCTGGGCTCCGAATGTGATAAAGGATGCCGAGCGGCAAACTTGATTGAAAATTTCCACTTTACGATCTCAACGGAGCTCGCACCAATCGGGTCCAATTGTAGCCGGCGCACATGGCGAACTCGCGCGCAAAGCACAGGGCGGCGAAGAAAAGTCGGAACAAAAATCACGTACCCCCATAACAAAAAACAACACAAGAATAAAGGAAAACTGCACTGAAACTGGATGGAGGATATCGATCCAACGGTTGAGTATCGTTCGGTTTTTCCCCGTGTCGTTTGTTTGGGTTTCCTATTCACGGTCCTTAATTTTTCATCTACCAGCTACTACACTTCGCTACTACGGCCTTTGTCGGGAAGCTTCCCGGAGGGTTTATACTAGCGGGTTCGATT
>NW_024427997.1:0-46388 GCF_017562075.2 Anopheles merus | reverse complement strand
GGGGTCGAACCTAAAGAACGAGGGGAAGGGGGGGTAAGTTTGGTTTTGGAAGCTGCGGCGTAATTGGCAGCCGGTCAATTATCGTGGCAATTGGGAGCGAATAATTATGCTAATAACGTTGTGAAATATCAGCAAGCGAAACCCGTTTCCGATCAAAGTCGGGACGAGAAGGCTGTTAAAAGTGAGACAACTAAAATGCATTCCGGAGTTGCGCTGTGTCGTTGGATTTAAAGGTTTTGCGCGTTTTTTTTTTGTACGAACCTTCTCCGTCAGGCTCTGATCCGTCTGGTGGGAAGGGGTTTTAATTTGGAGTTCGTGATCGGACGACAGGTAAGGGTGAGCGGTAAAACGCGACGCTGTCCTTAACATTGTTTCAGCTACAAAGCGTGTAAGTCTTCAGTGAGAACAACAGCAAAATATGGAGAAAACAAAATCGATTCCAAAAGCTGAACAAGGTTTAACGGTGGCTCCTGCTGCTCGAGCTAATCACCATAAGTTAATAATATCGATTTTATATCCACTCTCGTGCAACGAACTGTGTGACACCCATGAGAAAATCGTATTTGAATATCGCTTCAATAAAAAATACGGCTCTCAGTGGGATGCAGCAGAGAATCACTGGAGTCCCTGAGGAGCAAGAGGCAGCACAATATTTGGCCTGACACTCATCAAACAACGATCGCTTGATGGGTCCAATAACTATGGTCGATGATTCGTTTCATCATCGGAAACATATCCTTCGAAACTGGCCCCATCCAGGCTGAACACCAGAAAGGACCTCTGCAGATACCATAGTGCACCTGATTTGCTGTAGAGTCGTTTTCGTTTCATCAAGCCCACAGTCATCGCCTCATAAGTCACAAAACACCGCAAAACACACCCCCTGGAACCATCCTTTTATCCCCCCTTCCCATGCGCCTCGCAAAGGTCCATAAAAACGCCCAATAAGCCGTAATTTATTTGTTGGCTTTCGTTCCAATCATCATCGTAGCTCATAAAAGCTTAATGTGGGCCGGAGCTGAGTAGCGCGAACGCGAAGTTGCCGGTGCCGGGCGATAAAACTCACCGTTTGGTATTGGCATTGCTGCTTCTCCTTTCTATCCCTTTCCTCCTCCTCCAAGCAAACATCACACACACACACACACGAACGGCCATCAACATGACTTATGGACATTAAAAAACTCAACATTAACCGGAAAGTGGATTTTTGTTTGCGCGTGGACGATTCCGCTCTTTGTTGCAAATGCTTTGCTGCACTCTCGGAGCAGCTTGAAGTGACGCCGTTCCCATAAAAGATCGAACAAAGTCGATTCGGCGAAGGCAAACGGTGTGGTTCTGGGATGGGTTTTAGCAATGTTCTTCGAAGTTATTATAAAAAAAGCGAACATCAAAATGACTCATGACGCCTCGCGAAGGCGCCCGCACTGTGTGTGTGTGTGTGTGTGTGTGTGTACACTGGTTTATGGTTATGATATTCAATCAATGGTAGATTGAGATTGTTGCTCAAACTTGAATGTTGATCGTAAATTGTTTCCCTTAAAAACCCCAAATCGATGCAGCTCCGGTGCCCCTGAGCTGACAAGCGAACATCACAACTAAGTACTATAAATGCAACATGGAGTTACATTCTGATACAAAACCCCCCACACAGAATTAAATCCAACAAGAAGATCTTTCACATGCTCCAGAACTCCTGATGAGTCCTGCCCCGTTTCGAAATCGATTAAACTTGACATCCGGGTGGGAGGTGAAAGAGAAACAACCCCAAAACACTGTTGTTGAGCTGCCATAAGTTCATCTCAGTACCGAGAACTGTTGACCTCGAAGCTACCTACTACCACGCATGGATGGACGAATTCCACGAATTCCAGCGCACACCAGCGCGTCGTGAGAACGTCTGGCTGGTCGCTTTGTGAGCGGACATTAGCGCACGTCATCGCGCGACTGCTCCAGCTCGCACGCCAGCCTATCCCAGTCGATATGTTAATACGATCCTAGCTTCTGAATTTCGCAGGACCCGAAACAGGGAGGACACCCCGGAGCGATTGCCCGCACAGCCTGAACCGTTTAGGAAGGCAGTCAAGTATAGGGAAATTTTAATTAAACTCCCAATCCACACTGCACACCCCGAGCGGGAAGCTGTAGGATCACCCGCTGCGAACGATCCAACTGCTGAGCGGTCTGAAGCTACCGGTTAGTGCCTCCGGAAGGACTCAGCACGATCTCAGCACGGCAGCAGCAGCAGCAGCCGCAACTCGTTGAACCAAACCACTGTCACGGTCCGTGTAAGCCTGGCCTCATTTCACCGGGGCCAAAAGGTACGCCGTCGATACCACCGCTTGGGACGCTCAGCTGGAACACCGCACACCAGATCGTTGCCTGCTTCACGATCCAATAACGCTACACAATGAACAATGATGGTGGTTTTTTTTCTTTCGCCTCTCTTGTCCGGAGTAAAGCTATGTCTTCCATACGATGGGGATGATCGATTTTTGCTGGACCCACGGACGTGTTCGTGACGTGGTGCCGGGTAGGTCTTTCTTCTAATGCGTCTTCGTGACGCATACTCATCGCATAATCGTTCCGAGTGCGGTCGGTGCGAAATGAGAAAGCAGTTATTGTGGTCCTTCCCACATCCTCCCCGCTGTACCGCCGCAACCGAACGGGCATCTAAATTCTAACGGGGCATATTCATGCACGAGTGCCGCTCGCAACCGCTCCGCAGGCCACTCAGATCAAGCTCAGTTCCATGCCAGCGAGCTACCTGTGTTCCACGGGTGAGATTTTTCTGATGCGTCACGATAGGCCTCGCAGACAAGGGGGGGGGGGGCTTCTGGTTGGAGCAGCTGCCCTACAGGCACACTTGGGGGTTGGTGTTCGGACGGTGCTAGATCGAGTGTGAGCTCCAGCAGTGCGAAGACACAGCGTGTATGGCTTACTTTGTCACCATCACCATCTGTTTGGAGGACGGTATGAATCGAAAATCGTGCTTGTAGAACATCAATTTTTTAGAATTTAAAAATTAAACTTGATACCAATAAAGCTAAACATGTAAGAACATGTTTTTATTCAACCTTGGAATTCAAGATCACCGTGGGAAATACCACCACTAGACATGCCAATATCTCCCACCAAACAACCTGATAATTGATCGATCGGATACTCGATCGTGTACTGAATGCTACCGAACCTGATCAACACCTTCCGATCGTTTCGCTTGTACCGAAGGAATCGGCGCATTCCGATACGACAGGACACCGGCCATCTCGCCAGTGACCGGCGGGTGACGAGAAGACATAACATGCTGCACCCAAGTGACATAATAATCAGCTGTAATTATCTACATTTTCTTATCTACGCCGGCTACCCTCATCCTCGCGCTCTCGCTCGCTAGCACACAGCTAGCAACTCAACTGGCCACCCGATTGCAACGCAACGCAGATATTCCAACCTCCCCCAGTGCCCAGGACTGGCGGGAGGGGAGCCAACAGGGTAAGCGGATAGACAAACAAATTGCCTTGTTGATGTCATGTCACCAGCTACGTAACGCCGGTTCCATCACCACCTCCACCTGTCATGTTAGGGCACTCGCTCGTTCGACTTCACTCGCTTCCCGCTGCCTCCTCGGAGCCCAGTACGTCAAAGAAACGTCAAAACGCGGCAACGACCAACAGCACCGGGGGCAATTGGGCAAAGCAACCGGCCTGCCGATCCGGGGCCGAAACTGCTCGCCTGCCTGCCTGCCTGCCTAATTAAAATCGGAACGGAAGACAGAACCCTCAGACTTGCGGGGTGAACTTAATTGTCGCGCTAATTGATGGACAATTTTAAATTTCAAATTATTGCGCTCAGGCCGGGCTCACCTTCACGAGCCCGGGTCATGAAATCGGTTGTGCCCCGCTCTGGGTGTTGCTCGGCCATGCTCAACCAGCCCGAGCAGGTGAAGCTGTCGCTGGTGTGGCTGCCGTCGATCTCGAAAGAGCGCTGCTCATGCTCACTGCTGAACTGCTACCGTGCCCTAAAGGCTATTTAAGGGGAGGGCTGTCAAATTGTCCACTGGCGGGACGGTGTTGGTCAGATTTCCGGCGCACCACACGGAAGACAGCCTTTAATGTGGCGTGTGTGCTTTTCTCCGTTTGCGCAACAATCCGCTACATCCGGCGCACGAGTTGCTCAGCTTTGGGTAGCCTTTAGGATAAACTGATTTTACGTACGCGCAGTAGAGAATGTTGCCGGAAAGGGTTGTTTTGAAGAGAATGTCTAATTGCGTGAAGTTCAACCACTAAGAATAGGTAAGCCTAATGCAAGGCCTGTAGACGATTTCAGAATCTGGCAGCTATTCTGAGCAGCACGCCTCAAACACCGCGCCATGGTTTGCGTAATTCAACCTCCAATTTCTTATCGAAATCGAACTGCTTCCAACTCACTTTCAAGCTACAATAAAGCCCATAACTTCTCTGCGTGATCTTACCGATGTAAGCTACTCCGCAGAAAAAAACCCGACAACTTCAGCTTGCGTGTTGAAAACCCGTCCATACCAGCTCGCCCATACGGCCATTTAATTGCCTGCCGATAAATCAATTCTGAAAACCAGATCATGGCCTACGAGGATCTCCCCTTTCATACGGGCCCGTCGATCACTCCGGGGGCTGTAATCAGCAGTGCACGGATTGAGACGTTTCCGCACCAAAAACTTCTGCACACACGACGGCTCCATCCATCACCGCGCCTGGCTTCCAAACCGCGAAACCCACAATCGCATCTCGAAGCCCGTAAGTTATGAGTTTGTTTACACTGATTGAAACATTCGATACCCTTTTTCGGGCCAGAAGGTGTCCCGGGTCTGCCTACGGTGGGCAGACAACTCGCTCGCTCGCTCGATCAATCGACCTGCTGCCACCTCGTGGCCAGGCTGGCAGGCTGGGCAAAAATCTCGAGCCGAAAGATTACCGCTTCGCTCGATAATTGATTTCACTGCACTGCTGTTGCACTGTTGCTTTCGCGTTCTAGGAATTGGCGGTGCAGCGCCAAGTTGAAGTTGGCGCCTGTGCCCCCATCCACGGCGTTCGATCGGGTCGGTACGGTCGCGCTAATCCCACACCACCGTCGCCACCAACTGTTGATTAAATTTTGAAATGTTGTTATGAAATGCAACCCGAGCCGTATTTCACCTGCCGCAAACGGGGTTGTTATTATAGCAATTACACCGGGCTTTAATTTCAACCTTTCAGCCTCTGCGCGTTAGATCCGCATTGCGAACGTTGGTGCCGGTGGGCTGCGAATATGATGAGGCACAAACTAGGTTAGGGGCAGCACTCGCTTCGGTGTGCAATTTACCTGCTGTTGCAATCAATATGTAATGTAAAGTTATACTTTTAAAACGTTAAAAAGTTATAACTAAATGCCGAGCAAAGCTCCATAGTTCACAAATGCAACGAGATGAGTTATGGCTTCCTGTGCATTACCTCTCAAGACCCAATCCTGTTAATAGCAGTGTTGCAGCACCGAATCCAGCCAAAGCTCAATGTGTTGTTTTCTTTTCGAATTATTGATTTTATATCCTCCAAAAATGCTTCCCAAAAAGGGCAGTGGTAAGAATTTTGGAGCAATCCTGAACGTCAGTCTACCCGTGGGCGATTCGTAAGCCACTAAACTTACATCAAAACCGTGTCGTGGTGATTTACCGATCCATACCTACACTGAACAGTAAGCCACTTTTCATAATTATTCAAATTACCTACCCTAATCGTATGCAAACGATCCTGGAGCTGGACCTCCACTGCATAAGTTTGTCCGATTTAAGGCGAACCATTGTGGGCCAGCATCGAACCCTCTGGTGACGGAAAATCAGTCCTAATTTTCAATCAGATAAAAGCAACCCTCACATCCTCACATCCCAAAACCGTCCAACCCGTCCACTCCCGTTCACGGCGGCCGTTAATCTCAAAGCGATCGAACATCCCTCCGGCCCGGGTGATTGCATCGCGCCAAACGGATTACAAGCCCGCACCGTGCTTGGACGGAAGCACGAACAGAAGTTGCCCGGTGCTCAATTTGGTTTTACCGCTACACCATACAGCACAGTGGTCCTGCCAGGGATTTAGCAGTAGTTGGAGCTACGTCTACGTAGCTACGAACCTGACCCACATGATTTACGACAAAATTACTTCCCACAACCTTCTAGCGATATGCTCCCGGTCCGGGTGCGAGCGATCGCTCGCCATAAATTATGTGCCAGGCCACGTAATGGTTCGATGCAAAAATTTGTATCCATCTTCTGCAACCACCCTTCCTACACCGGTAGTCTGTTGCTACTGAGTCCTGTTGCAAGCGATTAAAGTTTGTAACGCGAGATAACGAGCTGACGGTGCGATTTCGTACACTTACACGAGCGAAGCTGCATCGCCCTACAAACAAGAGATTAACCTCTCTCTGTGTCTGTGTTTGATGGTTCCGAACATCCTCCGGCAATTGACTGCATCTCGCCCTGCAGCGTAAGCAACAACTTTTTCCCCAACAACCGGGTGCAGCAGGTCATATTGTTCTTCTCGGCAAACATTGGGCAACGATTGGGTTTTTAAGTGTCGGATGGTAAAAAGTGACGACCTTATGATTCTGTGCGATCTACCTGCACGCTGCCTTTCTTCCCTGCTAGATCATTGAATCGATTACTTTAAAGTCTTTTGTTTAAACCCCCGTTGGCGACAGCATCCCGACGGATACGATATCCTGTACAACATTCCGAATACCCCGAAAAGGTGCTGAAGCTGGGATAAAAAAGAAAACGTATGCACCGATACTGCAAGGGGTGCCATCATCGTGATCGTTTGTCCGTGCGATCGAGATTTTATCTTCGCTTTACTTTTGGTAGCAATTACCAGACACCCGCAGCTTGCTCCTGCTGAGATCATCCTCGTCCCTTTGCTTTTCTCCCTCACGCTCGCTCTCTCCCTCTCCGCTTCACGCGTTCCCACACGTACCACGCGCATGAAGGCGGCATTTGTAGGTCAACACACCTCTTATCTAGGACCATAATTTTGTTTATTAAAAAAAAAAAACAAAAAAAGGAAACGATCACTTCACAGCAGTGCGCTTGACAGTCGATTGAGAAAACACACGGAAACACACGGAAAGCCCAAACAAAAAGGGCCACTGGTCGGGATAATTGAAACACCAAAAAACAAAAACCCGCAAACCCGGTTGCGGCCAATGTGTTTTTCCCAAGGGATTCAGCCACGCATCGACAGGAACAGGTCAGTGGGCAGTCTTACCTATGTGTACCCTTGTATTGCCGGATGCAACTGCATCTTTGTAACCGGATGATTCGCTCGTAATCGAGATAGCGCGCGAGCGGAAATTAAACGGAACGTTTTTCACCTGTTTTGATTGATAAGGGTGCGGGAAAAGGGTGTACACCCAGCTGGCACTGTGGGAAGGGGAAAAGGGACGATCCAGGTGCAAGATGAAGTTGGGTTTTTTTTTTTTGTACGTAAGATGGGAAGTGTTGGCTTTTGTTTTAACCATGGTTAATAGTGAATGAATGATTCGTTTCGATGAGGCTGTTCTGCATGGGTAAAGTAATACATTCGTTGCTTAAAACGCTCACATAAGCATGTTGAATAACTTATTGTAATAAGAATGAACCTAAATTAAACAAAATACATTAGCTCATGACACATGCTCTTACTGCTTCGATTTTTTCACCAACTAGTATGTGTTCAATAATCGTCGCAATGAATTGTTAAGTTTTAATGATTCAAGTCGAGATACACATTAACGTTTACGTGTTGTGATACTGAAATAAATAAATTAAATTAAACCAATTCCAAGCAATAAAGCATTTTCAATTTTAAACCAAATCGGTCGAAATACTTGTCAAAGGTGCTATAAATAAATGACCACTATGCAAGAAAAAATAGGAGTAGTAAAATAAAACGAGGAAAAAGAGTAAAACGAATATAAAGAAACTGTTTCAGAGTATTAACATGTTTGGAATACTTAGTGGTATATTAATAATTACAGAAACATGTTGGCTGGTATAATTATCAAATGCTTTTTTCCTTCTCACAGTTTTGAAAGCTATATAACCATAAGCAGAATTAACTAAAAATCACAATACAATCAATGGTTTATAGTTTTATTTTATATGATATTTTACTACAACTTACTCCTGAATAAAAAAAATATTGTACTACAATGTCAATTTTAATGAATAAGGTTTTACTGTGGACTACAAGGTCCACTGCATTAAAAATGTGAAGAGAAATAAACAAAGTAATTCAACAATATATTTGAACTATTAAAATCCAATTGACGATATACAATACTTACAATTCAAATAGAAATCAAAATAAGGCAACAAAAAACAGATAATATTTAACAAATTACAACCAAGAACAGGTAAGTGCTAACAACAACATGACGTCATCAAAATGTTACTTTAAATGTTTCAAGATTCAAATTATTTATTAACTTCTGTATATATATTCATGCAATGCATTGATTAAAATGCTCTAAAATTTAAATTATATTTTTCATTGTATTACATTGAGTTATTTTAGATAATTTACTTTAGACCACATTGAATCAGATCAATCCGATAGCTCAACTTCAAACTTCCAGTAAGTATTCACCCGTACATAAACAGTATCAAATATCCTTCCAATTTGCTCCTCCCTCCAGCACAAAAGCACAAACATGACTTCTTCAAAATGGTGTGGGAAAAGGCTTCCCTACAACAACAACCCGCATCAAGCTTCTGTGTGATTATACCTACCTACCCTTACAGTCCGGTTCATCGACAAAACGGAAAACGGTGAAAGAAAGAACATATTTCTTAAGAGCTTGAGAATTGAAATTACATTTCTCTTATTATTTTGTGCGTTCTCCCATGGCTGTGGCTGTGCGTCTGTGTGCTTTTGTGTCTTTGTGGGCCTCTGTGCACCGCGAAAGGTGAAATGTTCGAAAACAAATCCCTCATCAACGGCACACACAATACGCTCATGCCGTTGGCTAATAACAGATGTTTAATGAGAGCAGCCCAATTGTTCGCGTTAGCCTGTCTTCTGTTCGACAGCTTCGTTCGAAGAGGACGAAACACAACTTGCAGCAAAATATTACCTCCAAATCGTTACATAACTGTGGGGCAGAACTAAGGCCGAACCGAACCATAACCCAAAAGTCGAGCTTCACCCTTCACACGGCGGCGTATAATCTCAACAAAACAATCCTTTTTTCCCACAAGCGAACAAAACATTTGGGAAAATGGAAACAACAACAACAAAAAACACACCCAAAAACACAGGTACCACTGCACTCCCTCGGGTCAATGGACGGGAAGGGGCTGGGTTTCTGCATGCCACCGTTTCGCTGCACAACACTTGCAGGGAGGCAGGATCGTCATGCGTGCACGATTTGTTTTTCGAACAGCCTTGCACGTGATCGCTTCGTCCCGGGACCGTCATCAGGTCCGAAGGATAATTATCTAACGGGCTTGTCGTAATGCTTGGCGCATACATGCAAACCGTGTACGAAGACTGCCCCCGTTGGAGGTCAAAATCCATCGCGACAGTGCGATGCAATGTTAGTGGCGATGTACTGGAAGGGTGCGGGTAATTCTTTACCACTGCACCTTCAAGTCACACTTTTGTGCACGGAATGGTGGGCAGTTAGTTTTTGATGATCTCAATGATACATTTGTTGCAAGATTTGAATTTCAGCTAAAAACAGCATTGACATCAACAGGAAATGGTTTACCCGTGGTGTATAATGAATGTAATTATAGAGGATAGTTTTTCTTCATAAAAAAAGCTTTTTATTTCCCCCTAATTCTCGCCGCCATAATTCGTTACTGAAACAAGCTTACGTTGCGCTTGAACAGTATTTTAAATTTTTGTATAGTTTTTATTTATTTTTTTAATAAATGAGCTTCCTTATGAGCTTAAAATAACTGCATAAAGATAATGCAAATAAAAATTCAAATTAAATCTCAACATCTCATGATCGTTCATGACACTTTAAAGACACTGCACCATCGAATGAGCCATCACTTGACGTCTCATTTAAACTTCGAACGCAATAAAATACGCTTCAAAATGATATTTTAACACTCAATTATGCATTTGCCAGCATATCTTTATTGAGATCTTTAAAAAATCTCCTTACCCTCAGCATTCACGCACCGTCAACCAGCCGACGCCTTGCGCAGGCCTGGTTCAGCCAATTTTCAGCGAAAACATAGCCCCCTAATCGAAGGTGACAAGCCCGTGTCTGAAGATCAGTGAAGGTTCGTTGTTTGGTGCCTCACGCTGCGTCTGGACGGGTGTTTAATTTAATCTATTTCCCCGAATTTCGTCCTCACCGGCTTCAGTGGGCCAGCGAGCGATTCGGAAAGCACAGCTCCACGAACCGGCAGGATCAAATTTCACGCCCCTGGGTTGTATGGGAAGCGGTACGTTACGTTCGGTAGCCCGCAATGCCTTTGGCCACCAAATGCTTCCTAGATCAACGTCAAGTGGCTGTGCCTTGAGCCACCTCAAACCAAGTACCCTTGAGGACAGGATTTTTGATACATACCTGCCAATCTGTATCTTTTTTGGATGGTTATACTTGCCTACCTTAAATTCACAAGCAAACGTACCAGGATGATGCGTGAGATCTTTGCTCTGGGGGAGATGGGGTTTTGTTCTTCGGAATCAAGCTCATGCTGGGAAGGGATTTGTTCAATCTGATAGGATTATTCTTTTTCTATTTTACCACCCGATTTCGTTTTTGCGCGTCACGTTTGATTTAACTAGATACGTGTGCAATGAATTATGACCCAATGTCACTTGATAGCGACTATTCTCAGTATAACTTTTCTAATAAATTAATAAATTATCCCTCTAAAAGTAGTACTCCTTCAAACAAACCCATATCTTATCAATTTTTCAGCACAAAAACTACTGCTGCATAATTGACTAACTGCACCCAATCATCAATGTCTGCACCGTGGCTAGGCAAAACCACAACATGCGCCTCTTTGCCCCGTTACGACCGGTGTGTCGCGTCATCTAGAACCTCTTCAAACTGCCACACCGACATTAGAGGGTTGTGTGCTCCATTTTCTCCACACTTTGCGACAAACGGACGGCGAGCTAATTTTGTTATTTTTACAAACACACCGTACAAAGAGCTTAGCCAGGGTAAATAAAGGCGCGGCAGGCGCGGGCGTACCAAGGGAATACGACAAGCAGAACAACAATGGCTACCGCGTTTGACGCAATCGTCGTTTAGGTTTTGTTTTTGCTTGGTATTAGGTATCCATACATCGAAAGCACTACTGGATCGACACTCCGGCCGCTGCGCGCCCAAGGTTACCAGAGGCAGGGTAAGCTTCGTCGTCCACATGCTTCAATGGGCTTGTTCAGGGCAAAGACTGCGCAAAAGTAAGCATTGCGGTAGACTGAAGTATAAATATAACATGTCTTTATAAGCGGACGATAGGCGATAAAAGTGTGCGCGAATGGTGAATGGGTTTGTTTGTTCAGAAAGATAAATAAAAGATATTAGAGACTGAATTAGTGTTGAGAGTAAATGGGGTTGCTTTCAAATCGCAAGTCCCTAATAATTCATTTATTAGTAAGCATTGTTTGCGTGTAAATCTTTATGCACTTTATTTTTGATTATAACGCTATAACTTTGTATTATTTACTAATGTCTTGGACTAATTAAACTAGTAAGAGACCCGCGGTGTGCACTTCTGCTTAGTGCAACACTAATGTTACACTGTTTCTATGTATGTGTTCTTAGACAGCTTTTGAAGACATTTCCCTTTTATCGAATAATTCTTATTTTTTCACTTATTGATGGTTTAAAAGTCCACAAAAAAACGCCTTTTCAACGAACAAGGCTTCATTCTCGCAACTATCTTCTGGGTCATATAGAAGTAGCGGAAAAGTCTTTTTCACTGCTCATGATGTTCCAAAATGCAACGATTATCAAGCTCGAACGGGTTTTGTAGGAAAAAGCACACACTTCTAACTAGTGAATCGTCTGAAAGCAGCATTGTAAGCTAATCACTGAGTAGAGCTAATCGATGAGAGATAACTTCAACTCTAAGTACAAGATACAATTAGCGCCCTCTGTCAGCAAATTTCCTGAACTTCGCCCCCAAAATACCAGTCATTGCGAGCAACTCATCTTCGCTTCTGCAACTAACATTCAACGCATCTAAATGCCACTTCCCAACACTCTCGCTGTGGTCGACAATTGTTAAATCATCAACAACACACCAACCAAAAAGCCACCGCGTTGCTTGCGTCCAAATCAACAACATCGCAGGCAGGCATCGCTCGCTAAACGCGTACCATCCGTCATAATTGTCACTAATAATAGATAGGCGTTTTATAAATGCGTCCCCCGTCCCAAGCTGTCCAATTTCCAAGTGAGTGCACACAAATCCGTGTCCAGAGGGGAAGGTGAGAGGCGACTACAGCACGGCAGTGCCACTCGATGCTACTAATCTTACCGTTCGTTCTACCTGTACTAAACAACCGGATGCACGTTTTATTGCATTTCTGGTCGGAAATTAAAGCTTTCGTGCTTCATCTGCTCAATGGTGCTCGCACGGGGAAGGAAAGTTGTACATGTCATTGAGAAAAAATGTTAAGAAAAAAGCGCATTCTGGGGTAGCTACGAGATAGGGTGAATGAAACCGTTGATGGGCTAGGTTTGGCTTGCTTGTAGAGAATGCCGTGGAGAGCGAAGTCAATGCTCAGACAATGCTAATGGACAATGGTTCCAATGGGGGTTCCAAGTTTGTGCATTGTTTTGCAAATGATTTTTCATTCAATTTCTTTGTGCCATTTGTCATTCACAAGTGTACCACAACGGTTCATTCATTCAGTGGGTGAAATTATATGGTGCTGTGATTGCAGCTTTTCCCGCAAGAGCACTCATTGAGCATGCATGAGCTCGGCAATCCGCCCCCTTTCCGGAAATGCGGGACAATGAATGAATATCTGATGACGGGTTTAAAGTTCATTTAATAAATAGGTGATGTTCAGGTTGAGGGGAGTTCAAATAGATTTCTGTTAGTGTCATAGTTAAGAGCGCATTTTCCGGTAGATGGCTCTGGGGATATTGGTTTGCTTTATTGATATGGTAGCTTAATGACATTCTACTCCATAAAACCAAAATGAACATTTTATAATTGAAGTAAACACACTAATGTAATATTTTTTGCAAAAAGTACAGAAGCCATCGACTCACAGGTTAATAAAATCTTATAACTTAAGTTTATTCGAAAGTATTATTTAAAATTTATGTTTTGGAGTGCAAGCTTTACAATTCACAACAAAAAAAACTATTACGTATCTTTTTAAAACCGTTGACCCATAACAACTACCGTTGATTGTTAAAGTAAGCTTTTTTCTCGACCTAACATTTCCCATTCACTCAACGAACATTACAAAACGTACCCAAGCCCCAAGTTTCTGATGCGTGCACGCAGCGTTACCTACCCAGCCGATAGCTAATTAATGGGTCGATTTCCTTTGCCGGTGGGTTTTGTCAAAGGGTCGGAATGTGCTTGCGCCGACGGTTCATTTTGCATGTCTACTGGATTCACTCACGTGGGTTTCAGACAAAAAACCAAAGATTAAGAAAAAAAGCACCCCAACAGTGAGCGTGAGTCATTTTTGTGAAAGTTTATGCAATTATCAGTCGAACATGGCTACCGAATCTAGAAGGCTGCCTGTGCTGCCCGATTACTGGTCCCGCGCGAACGGTGTGCCGGCAGCAACGAAACCCAATGATATCTACGGTTTGTAATTCCATTCGTCACGAAAGCTCTTTTTCATCGAGGTAAAGTTTTTTTTTTACTTATTTCAGTAATTTTCACGGGCACCGTTTTTTACTATTTTAATTCTTGTGTGATACTGCAAGCACAAAAAAAGGTTCCCCGCACTTCCTCACATATTCCGGAGAAACAAAATGATTAAACGTTACCTACCCAGTTTCCCGTTGAGCTCTATCGCCAACTAGCCAGGCAGCCCAAGCTCTGGTTCAACCCGACATGGCTACTCTTTCCCGGTACGGTTCGACCATGGTTGTTACCATAGCTGACAGGAAGACCACCACGAATCAATAATTTAATTAGCTACCCGACCGGGCGCTGCTGCTCGGCCGAGAATATCGCACGTGCGTCTTCCAGCAGATCGAATCGCTGGAACAATCGACGAAAAGTGCAGCAATTCACGTTCCGGCAAAAAAATCCTCCACACTACGGCCAACCTATCAAACCTCTGTTCACATACGCACGGGTCCCACCGAAAGGTGTTAATTATGGAGGGGTAAGGAGAAGAAGAAGAAGAAAAAAAGTTATGTCACTCTACGCAAAAATGTGTTTCTCTTAAGAGGGGGAGGGGGGGGACTGGACCGTTTCGAGCGATAAATAACTCCTCTTCGGTGATCCGTAACGCTGACCGAAACTGTCCGTGTGCTGGAACGTGTGCGTCCCTCCTCCCCAATCGTGGTGTTTAATAAAATTAAACTTGTAAGAATCAATCCTTCACACCTCGTGGCCGGCTCAGTTTTCAGCGTGTCAGTTCGCATTCGAAATCGTCCATCAACGTCCAGGTCAACGCGCGCACGGTGGCCATGGTGCGAGAAGAGCGAGCTCTGCGGCCCTACCACGGGTGTGACCGAAGAGCAGGGACAGTGTAAAAATTCAATCCGATCCTATGCGCTACATGTCATCGGGCATGCCTCCGGGAATGGTCCCAGAGGAGCCAGGAACGAACGGAATAACAACAAAAAACTTGCGTGTGTGGATACATGTTATTGTAGTAGTTTTTTTTTGTTTTGCTTTGTTTTATGGATTTTAAGATGACTTTTTCTTCACATGATGCCTCGGGTGTCAGTTGACGAGTTGAAGGTAAATTAAGCCCATCTTCTCGGAGTTCATCGTCTTCATCGAACGGGAGCAACGAGCGTTTCGGGGTAAATGTCACACTTTGACCCAAAAGAGATGCTCATTATTTGCTTCTTTTTAGAGCATTTTTTACAGCAGAAATTCTGATTAAATCTCGTGCTCTCCACAGAGAAGCATCTTTTACGTTTCGGTCAATCGCCTTGTAATTGAAGGTAACATGAGGTAAAGATGGTCACAGATGGTAAAGAGGGTGTGCTTGTACAATTTTTCTCGAGAACTATACAATTAATGAGAATCAATTTGCACTTTCTTCTTTGCTTCGCGTTTCTTCTTTCATATGTTGAGTTCACTTGATAATTCTAACGGATAACATGCTAGAATAAAGATTACAAAAATGATTTTTTTACGGTTTGTGAGCACAAGGGTTAGCTAAGATGGATCCGGCATGAATAAACTCGCAAGCAACATATCACAAGTGCAAGATTATTGCACGCAAGCTGCTTACGAATACAAGCGTGTACAATCCCGCTGCGCAAAGCGACGGAAGGCGTTATGGCGTTCTGAGAATTTTATCATGCCTTCCTTTTCTCTCCAACGGAAAATTTGTCGAGCAGCTCGTCGAGCTACCCGTCCCTGGCTCCGCCTCATACCCCTCGCCTGAGAGCGCTCTTACAGGTATCGATGTGTTGGTGCGTCAGACGGCCAATCGCTATCAGCCGTCGTCCGTGCCTTTTCTCTCCATAGCGCTATCTCTTTCTCGCGTGTGGACAATGCTCATGAGTTGCTGTGGCGCTTAAAAAGCCGTTAATAAACATTGCGCCGGTAAAGTTGCATTTTTACAAATCAAACTAAAAAAGTGCAATGAGTTCAAACGCTGCAATGTAAAAATGACCAAGGAATCGCTAGTTTACGCAGGAGGGTTTGCTGTGCAACGCGCAGAATCCTAATCCGCATTAACACGTTCAGTCCGGCGCTGATTTTCATGAGCTTACCGTTCCGCCGGCATCTAGAACGCAAGCTGATTGTGGAACCGGTATACTGGAAAGTTCACTGGCAGTCCCTGAGGCCTGCCATCGAACTGAACGTGCAAAGCATTAAGCATAACTTTGTTACACTAAGCTTTTTTGCTTTCGTATGGTGTAGATTACACAGATATGCTGAGCCGTCTGCGCAAGGGTGTGAGTGTGCGTGTGTGTGCCAAAACTGTCGCCAAATGTGTTTTCTTCCGGAATGTTATGATCGATCGAAGGAAGGTGTTCATGACAGTGGCGGAGTAGGGGGAATCGGGGGCGCCCTAGGCGGAAAGACGATTTGAGGCCCCTGTAAATGGTAGCTGATGACCGGGAGGAGGGGGTACTGGCATACAGCTGTTATGAGATTTAACATTATACTTAAATTGCCGGCGGGGGGGAGGGGGAGTGCAGAAGGTTCTCCAGCGACGGGGCCCCAACGACCATCTTTCCGGCGGCCCTTGTCGCTAATAATCTGTCCACTTGTAGACATACGGCATACTACAGACTAGCGATATTCGGCGACCGCCTAGTCCGTCTACCTTTAGATCCGCCGCTGGTTCATAACGGTGTTTTTTTGTTGTGGAGGTGCATCCTTCCTCCTGCCTGCAGCGTATGCATCGGGAAGCAGACAATGTGGCAGTATGCAAGTTACCCGCTGGATAGGAGCGGTCCCGCGGCACCGCTGTCATTCCGCACATCTGCATGCCCGTCGTGGGTTCTAACCGCGTATGAACCGTCCGCCGTAGCAAGGGCTAACTATCCGGCTACGTGCTACTCAAGTCCTGAAAAGGCCGGCATGATCGCGTAGACTATTACGCCAATAATAATAATAATAATAAGAAGAAGAAGAACTTAGCATAGCAGTCCACACTCGGGGAAGGTTTTTGTTTTGACTTTGGTGCTGCCGGGTCTACCGCTGTGGCGCGACAAATGCACGGAATTCACTCGACTAAAACATGAACCTACCGATCCGAACCCATTCCAAGGCAATGCCGGTCAATCCGCGTCATGATAACTTCTCCAAACCAACAAGCCGCCAGATTCTGGACGGGCAGGTGCAGCACCATATGCGCGAAAGAAATTTGCTACATATCACACGCACGTTTGCTTCGATCGTGTGCCTTTTTAACACCCCCAACAGCAGAACCGATCGCAAAGATCGTGGTGCCAATCCGATAGTTGTGTTGTCTCTCAGGTAGCGAAATCGAAAATGCATGGACTTTGTAGCCGCAGCGGATGAAAATGTACGCATCAGAATCAAATAGTTTTGGGGTTTCCACACGCACGCACACACACACAAAAACACACACGCACACATGCACGTACGCGTGTACGCGGGCAGGCACCCGCGAAAGCGCAAACGCAAGCACGCACCCACGAAAGCGCGAACGCAAGCACGCACTCCCCCCCTTCCCCCCACCAGACCACCCCCCCCCCCCTCCCCGCATGATCGATTACGGCTACCCTATCGGTAGAACGGCTGGTTCAGCTTTCTTGTATCGCATCCTCATCCAAAGCGCCGAGCGGGGTGGGGGATCGCGACATGATAGAGTGAACGGTCACTTTCCCCGCGCTGTGTGTGTGCGTGTGTGTGTCGAGACCCAAAACTCGAGACAGATTTCAGCACTTTACAAAAAAAAAATATTGCCACTATACACCGTGCTACATGATGCTTAGAAGGTCGTTGAAGCATCAAACATGTTCAAATTAAAAAATATTAGTTTAGTGTTAGACGTTCTCCTACGCTTGTTTTAAATAGGCTTCTTTACCCTCAATTGGCACGGGCGTCGAATGGTCTCATCAGCAGCGGCACGAAATAAAATAATCCATCAATACACCGATAACACTTTAAATCCCAATCCAGCTTCTCCCGCATCGTCTCAAGGTCACACACTAATTAATAAATGCTAACACCCACCAATAACAATACACAACCGCAATGCACATAGAAGTATCAACGCATACACCACAACACCCAATCAGCTGGCGGCGGAAGGCACGGGCTGAAGCGCAAGTAAGGCAAGGCAGGGTGAGGGAGGGAGAGGAAGCGGACGAAAAAATGGGCGCCATTTTTTTTTAAATTTTTGACCGTTTTTTTTTTTGCTCCGCCGCCGCCCGAACTTGCCGCCCGAACTGCCCGAACTGCGCGAGCCAGCGCTGGAATCGCTGAAGTCCAGCGCGTCAGACGAGCCAAAATCTGCGCTGGCCAGCGCAGATTTTGGTGCATTTTCTGCGCTGGAAACTGCTCGAATTTGCGCAGCGGGATGTATTCCCGCTGCGCAAATTCGAGCAGTTTCCAGCGCAGAAAATGTACCAAAATCTGCGCTGGCCAGCGCAGATTTTGGCTCGTCTGACGCGCTGGACTTCAGCGATTCCAGCGCTGGCTCGCGCAGTTCGGGCAGTTCGGGCGGCAAGTTCGGGCGGCGGCGGAGCAAAAAAAAAACGGTCAAAAATTTAAAAAAAAAATGGCGCCCATTTTTTCGTCCGCTTCCTCTCCCTCCCTCACCCTGCCTTGCCTTACTTGCGCTTCAGCCCGTGCCTTCCGCCGCCAGCTGATTGGGTGTTGTGGTGTATGCGTTGATACTTCTATGTGCATTGCGGTTGTGTATTGTTATTGGTGGGTGTTAGCATTTATTAATTAGTGTGTGACCTTGAGACGATGCGGGAGAAGCTGGATTGGGATTTAAAGTGTTATCGGTGTATTGATGGATTATTTTATTTCGTGCCGCTGCTGATGAGACCATTCGACGCCCGTGCCAATTGAGGGTGAAGAAGCCTATTTAAAACAAGCGTAGGAGAACGTCTAACACTAATCTAATATTTTTTTATTAGAACATGTGTGATGCTTCAACGACCTTCTAATCATCATGTAGCACGGTGTATAGTGGCAATATTTTTTTTTGTAAAGTGCTGAAATCTGTCTCGAGTTTTGGGTCTCGACACACACACGCACACACACAGCGCGGGGAAAGTGACCGTTCACTCTATCATGCCGCGATCCCCCACCCCGCCCGGCGCTTTGGATGAGGATGCGATACAAGAAAGCTGAACCAGCCGTTCTACCGATAGGGTAGCCGTAATCGATCATGCGGGGAGGGGGGGGGTGGTCTGGTGGGGGGAGGGGGAGTGCATGCTTGCGTTCGCGCTTTCGTGGGTGCGTGCTTGCGTTTGCGCTTTCGCGGGTGCCTGCCCGCGTACACGCGTACGTGCATGTGTGCGTGTGTGTTTTTGTGTGTGTGTGCGTGCGTGTGGAAACCCCAAAACTATTTGATTCTGATGCGTACATTTTCATCCGCTGCGGCTACAAAGTCCATGCATTTTCGATTTCGCTACCTGAGAGACAACACAACTATCGGATTGGCACCACGATCTTTGCGATCGGTTCTGCTGTTGGGGGTGTTAAAAAGGCACACGATCGAAGCAAACGTGCGTGTGATATGTAGCAAATTTCTTTCGCGCATATGGTGCTGCACCTGCCCGTCCAGAATCTGGCGGCTTGTTGGTTTGGAGAAGTTATCATGACGCGGATTGACCGGCATTGCCTTGGAATGGGTTCGGATCGGTAGGTTCATGTTTTAGTCGAGTGAATTCCGTGCATTTGTCGCGCCACAGCGGTAGACCCGGCAGCACCAAAGTCAAAACAAAAACCTTCCCCGAGTGTGGACTGCTATGCTAAGTTCTTCTTCTTCTTATTATTATTATTATTGGCGTAATGGCCTACGCGATCACGCCGGCCTTTTCAGGACTTGAGTAACACGTAGCCGGATAGTCATCTCTTGCTACGGCGGACGGTTCATACGCGGTTAGAACCTACGACGGGCATGCTGTTAAGATGTGCGGAATAATGGCGGTGCCGCGGGACCGCTCCTATCCAGCGGGTAACTTGCATACTGCCACACTGTCTCCTGCTCGATGCATACGCTGCAGGCAGAGGGAAGGATGCAACTCCACGATAAAAAACACCGTCATGAACCAGCGGTGGATCTAAAGGTAGGCGGACTAGGCGGTCACCGAAGTCTCTAGTCTGTAGTATGTCGTATGTCTACAAGTGGACAGAGTATTAGCGACAAGGGCCCCCGGAAAGATGGTCGTTGGTGCCCCGTGGCTGGAGAACCATTTGCACAGCCCTCCCCCTCCCCCATGCCGGCAACAATTTTAAGGCCTGTGACCGATGATCGTAGGGGTCCCTTGGCCACCCTCCCCCCCGCGCCGCCGATTTAAGTATACTGTTCAATCTCCCAACAGCTGTGTGCCAGTACCCCCTCCTCCCGGTCATCAGTTACCATTTACATGGACCTCAACTCGGCCTTTCGCCACTGTCATAAACACCTTCCTGTTTTGACCGATGGATCATAATATTCCGGAAGAAAACACATTTGGCGAAAGTGCATACACACGCACGTACACACCCATGCGCTGACGGCTCAGCATATCTGTGTAATCTAAACCATACGAAAGCAAAAGCTTAGTGTAACAAAGTTATGCTTAATGCTTAACACGTTAAGTTCGATGGCAGGCTCCAGGGACTGCCAGAGAACTTTCCAGTATACCGGTTCCACAATCAGCTTGCGTTCTAGATGCCGGCGGAACGGTAAGCTCATGAAAATCAGCGCCGGACTGAACGTGTTAATGCGGATTAGGATTCTGCGCGTTGCACAGCAAACCCTCCTGCGTAAACTAGCGATTCCTTAGTCATTTTTATATTGCAGTGTTTGAACTCATTGCGATTTTTTGGTTTGATTTGTGAAAATGTAACTTCATCGCCGCAATGTTTGTTAACGGCATTTTTAGGCGCCACAACAGCTCGCGAGCATTGACCATATGCGAGAATGAGATAGCGCTAGGGAGGGAAAGAGCACGGACGATGGCTGACAGCGATTGGCCGTCTGACGCACCAACACATCCAAACCTTCGGCAGCGCGCTCAGGCGAGGGGAATGAGGCGGAGCCAGGGACGGGCAGCTCGACTGGGTGCTCGACAAATTTGCCGTTGGAGAGAAAAGGAAGGCATGATAAAATTCTCAGAACGCCATAACGCCTTCCGTCGCTTTGCGCAGCGGGTTATTTGAACAGAGAATGTAACGCCTTGTAACGTTTAGAATTATAACAGCATATGCTCGAGACAGAAGATAAATGCGTTATGAAACGAAAGCAAATTTTAATCAAAAAAATGCAATCCAAACAAAACCCTACAGGCCAAAAAATAAATCTAACAACTATACCGAGGAAAAATTACTTATAAAAAAATAAAAAGATAAATAAAAAAAGAATGACATATAAATATGAATCATATGAAGCATAATGATGAAGGGACATGAACAAAAAATGTCTTCTTCAAAATGTATTTAATAAAAAAAAAGAAAATTTGGTATCGCAGTATTAAAAAGTGCAATCTTTTCCTTCGTTTCTTTCCTTCTCTTTGTTCTTAAATTAAGCTGTTAAAACATGTAGCTCAATCTGCAAGCATAATGTGTTTTTTTTTTGCTAATATTTTCTACTAAATTAACTGGAAAACGTTTTATTGTTAGTTTCACAATTTGTTATTTATTATAATTGAATAGCATTGGAATATTTCCTAGGTAGGTTGTCATATTTCATTATTTTTTTTTTACATTATCGTGAATTTTGTAAACACGCTTGAGAATCTTTGAGTAACTACTATACTCGAGTGAAATCTGGCATTTCAAATGTACTATAAAACTAACCTTACATTTCTATTAGTTAAGATGTTACTATTTTCGAATTTTATAAATCATTTCAACTGTTTCACTACGAACGTTAAGGTGTAATGAAAAAAACTTGAAGAGTGTATAAAAATAGATAAAAACTCAAAATACAAGTTTTTTTTACTAAGAGCTACTTTATAATCTCTATAAATACTCTATCTAGATATAGCTTACCTTTGTAATTTAATGTTGTATCTTTATTTTGATATAAAAAGCTATAATGAAGAAGTTTCTAGTTAACTTTTTTACAATTTCAACTGACTTCACTCTTACATATTTAACATTAAACGTTACGATGTACTCGTTACGCAGCTTTGCTGCTTGGGAATTAACGCAGATTGATATAGAACTTGCATACAATTTTCTTCCAATCGCTCCGTGCATGCGTTTTTAACGGTGGTGAATTATGCTCTCTTGCAATCTTCTACTTTAGCATTGTTGTAATGACCTTCACAAATGATTCATTGTATAGTAACCCTTGAAAATACTAATCGTCCTTGAAGATCGTGCTACTACGCTTTACCTCCACATAAAAAATCCTTGTACCTCGTATCGATACAGCATCCGACACGCCGCTCAACGCACCTGATCGTCCAGGGACGGGAATTCCCCTGCAGGTGATTAAAATGTTTGAACCCGTATCGATCAACTAACTTCCGCAAGATCTGCAACAACGTTAACTGTCAGGTGCGTTACGCAGTTAAACATATCGGAAATGATACTCCTGTTTCTGTCAGCGAAACGACTGATAACGTCCTCGTCGGTGACATCCGCTTTGTTCCTCGTCCACCGATAACTACTAATGAACACAATGTGATCGTCTTTGTCAAATGTTGAAACAAGCTTTGCTATCTTCCCCAAAATATGATGGCTCAAACAATCGTCCAAACACGTTCCTTGGCATCTACTGTCGATAGCGAAACAATAGATAGGTCATTGATGTCAACGAGATCTTCTTATCTTATCAGTTTGATATGCTTACCTGGAATTATATCTTGCAAATGTTGACTCGAGCTTCGTTGTGATGTATATATATTTCGTTGTCGGACGACTGAACATCATACGCAACAGAGTCGGAGGAGTCAACCAACATGCAACGCTTTCTAATTTTCGCGGCTTTGATCGCCGCAGCGAGCGCACAGGTAATAGTGAACAATCGATGGCTAAATAGGAAGGTCGTTTTTTCATCCCAGACATTTTATTCTATTTTAATCTGGCCACAGCTCTGCAAGAACACCGGAGATCTGGTGCCGAACCCGATCAACTGCAAGCAGTTCTTCATGTGCCGTACCGGGCGCACCATTCTATTCACCTGCCCGGACAACACGCTGTTCAACCCGCGCACGCTGGCCTGTGACTCCACCAACAAGGTGCGCTGCGAGCCCGGCGATATCCCGACGAGCATTCTGACCTCCTCGCTCAAGGCGCTGCCGGCGAACATCGAGCACACCGTGACGGCGTGCATCAACCAGCCCGTCGCGACCCTGCTGGCCAACACTGCCGACTGTAGCCGCTTCTACCAGTGTTCGATTACGGGCGCCATCAACTTCCAGTGTCCCGCTGGCACCCTGTTCGATGCTTACCGCAAGACGTGCGTAGAGCGTGATGTGGCCATCTGTGGAACGGTTGGCATGCCGAACCCACCCCTAGTGCCTTCGGTACCGATCCAGCCGCCGTCGCTTCCGATCGTTCCGCCATCGCAACCGATCATGCCACCATCGCTGCCGATCGTCCCGCCAGTGCCGATGCCCATGCCCCAGCCCCAGCCGCCAAGCAACCTGAACAGCCTGCAGATGCTGTGCCGTGGAAAGCCACTCGGAGCGAAGATCCGCAACCCGTCCAACTGTTCGGAGTACGTGAACTGTATCGGTACCACTATCCTTCGCTTCACCCGTTGCCCAATCGGAACGTCCTTCGACGATGTGCGCAAGATCTGCGACTGGGTCCAGAATGTCCAGTGCTAAATGGGAGTGCCTCTAGCTTAGTCAGCCTTTAGTATATTGCCCCAGTAAAGGATGTTGGTATTAAAAATTCGGGAGACTAAATGCAATGCATTGATTTTTTATGTGTCTTTGACTTTGTGTCTCACCCTGTGGATCAAAATCTTACCAATTGGTGTCCAGAAAACTCGATCACCAGCTGAAGCGTTTTCTCTTCAAAAATGCTTCTTATGCATTTGATCTCTGAAAAGTCTTTGTCACACCCGATTCAGCTAATTTCTCTCGCATCAGACAAACGGATGCTGTTGTCACTCTGTTGTCATCAATAGTAAATCATCTGTTATTGTTTTTTAGGAGCCGCATGACACCGTCCGACGGTTGAATAACTCCAACAGAGGGCCCTAGATAAATAAATGTTGATGTAGCGTAGCAGATTTAATCCACATCATGTTGGTATGGAAAATTGGTGTTATCTCAATCATCCAAGCCAAGTACATGCTTAAAACTATTTACTTACCATGCTATCCAGATCATTTTCTCACGCATTGTCATTCTTCTCACTCTCTCTTTCTCTCGATCGACGCTCTATTGCACATCAACAGTTAAACCAAGAGCGAAGAAAAATCAGTACTTTATTACACTATCAATCACTGACTCCGTTACGCTGATCACGAGTCTGCCCTTACCCGCTCATCCCACTGAGCATTTAGCAATGGTTAACACAGTTTGCCTAATAAATGGTACTATAAAGAGAACCGTCCGCCCGTACACACTAAACCATAGCTGTAACATAACTTTACGCGCACAAAGTGACATTTAAACCGAAACGGAATACAAAACCTAAATAAAGATACCTTCTACTACGAGTTTAGATATTGTTGTTTTGGTTTCCATGTTTTGTTTAGTAAAGCTTAAAAATGATTTTATCATTTCGTAGTTGTTTGTTTCTTCTCGCTTCCCTTTGCTTTGTTTCATCGTGCTAGAAAAGTTGGTAACATCTTTGGCATTCTTGAGGATGATAATTAGCAACAATGGTTAAGCTATTCGGTTGTTCTCTCAACCTTTCGCTTTGCTTTTGCATTGACTTTGATACAAATAGTTTTATAGATTTTATAGTTGCATTTGCTACTCTTAACCACTTCAATTTTCCCACTCTTTCTTATCCTCTGTAACGTTTAGTTTTTCTCTTAAACTTCTCCACCAGTTAGTTCTATCCTTGTATTAGGAAATTTTCGATATAACGGCGATTCGATATAAAACAGCTACATATATGTATATAGATGTGTGTTCGTCTTTTATAATATAGGAGTACAATGGCAAATGGCAAATTTAGCTAAACTTTTCTTCTCGTTCGTTTCATCTTTCATCTAACTTCGTGTATAACCACCGGTACGCTACATGCTTGGCGATAAGCTAGACCAACTATCAGGAATATCGAAGATCGAAAAAATGGGAATTTCGTGCAAGTGGATTGTTTAAACTGTGCTCGTTCGTCCATTACGGTAAGTTTAAATATGGTTTCGCTACTAGCTTTTAATATCGGTTTTATAATTTGCGTTCATGTGTTCCTACTGTGTATGATTTTATCATTTTACGTTTAAGATTTCATTTCTTTTGGCTTACACAGTTTTGTGTTATATTTTTTGGTTTTTAGCAGCTTTCTTTCATTTCCGTAACGTCACTTAGAGTATTTCTCTCGCTGTATCTACTAACACTAACGGGAAACCGTCCTGTTTCGGTTGAGTGGGTTTGTTTCTTGTTGAATTTGAGATGTGTCGTTAAGTTAAAACGACATTAAACACATACACAATGTTTGGAGTTTACTTTTGTCTTCACGTTTCTTATTTTCCTTTTTTTAGTTCGCTTTGCGCTTTTGTTTAAGCTAATTTGAAACTTTGGTTTTATTTTGATAATGATTTTCCTTTTTTATCTTACTATCCTTTCGCCCTTTCTCTCTCCCTCTCTTTTTTCTCTCTTTCTATCTATCTTTCTATGTATCTCTCTTTCATTCTCATTTTCTCTATTTTCTCTTCATCATGTCCTTCTCCTTCATCATCTGTCCTTCTATTTGTCTGCCACTTTCCTTTCACAGATACGATAACATTTAAAACGTGTATAGGAATCGATAACATCTAAGCGTCGGTGTACTCATTTTGTTCCCACGAGATTCGTTTCATGTCTGTTGCAGTTTTAAATTCTATAAAATTCCTACCATGCACCCTCGCTTACCGCTTATCCCCACACATACAAACACAATTCCCGCATCACGCATTTTCCGACCACCCACCGGAAGCATACACCGTTTACGCAAATGCAATCCTTGGCCTTGGACGAACCTCTTCCGCCCAGCGTTGCCCTTTGGGAGAGTGTTCTGCCATCGCTGGAGCTGCTTTACATAAAATTGCCGTTCAACCAGTTACAAGAACGAAGCCAAATGACGCGGTTTTTGGTTTCAAAAAAAAGGGAGACAGAAGGAGGAAATTAAAGAAATAAAACTACACATTTTATGCACAATTCCACACAGTTTAAAATCTGAAGGTGTGTGTGTTGAAAAGAATCACACGAACTCAACTGCAACTCACTCTCGAGCGAATGAGCGATATGGTGTGGGTGTGGACTTTCTTAGCACTTTAGTTAACACCAGTGCGAAAGGAAACGAACTTTAGTTCGAAAAAAAAGGAAACCGTTGGGTATGTAAGAAGCTTACCGATAGTGAAATGCCTTCCATTCACGGTGCAGTGCATCTTAAACACGCTTGAGAAGGGTTGCTTAGCCCGCTGAAATGCAAGCGGAATGTGCACTGAGCGTAGAAATGTGAAGCAGATCGTGTAGAAATGCAGCCAAGCTTACTTGCACACATGGCAAAAAGGATTATAGCGCAAGCGGATGCTGTCCAGTATGACTTGAGCTGTATTTTCGAGCTTTTGAAACGTTTAAAGAAAAGCTGTGCGAAAGTTAAAGAAAAAAATAATCTCCATCTCTCACGTTGCAGAGAATGAAGTGCAGAAAAAAAACTAACAAAAAACTGAGACAAGCTTATCGTGAGAAATATTTATAGCACGGCGTATCCCTTCTCTTCGGGCAACGCGCTTTTGTTAATGATAACAAATAGTTTCCGTCTCCGGCGAGGGAGGGTTTTTATCGCTCCCACCCCAAAACAGTAACCATAATCTGTTTCACTTTCCCAATTTCAATTCAAAATAGGATATGATTTTTTGTTTGTTTTGCACAGCCTGAGCTCATACTGACTTTCTCACACTTCCTACACTGCTTGAAAGCAGTCCCTTGCCGCCCGGAAAACGACACAAACAGATTTAAAACTTTGGAAAATGTATCATTGCGTTTCTCGCGTATTGCGTGTTTTTCTTTCCCTTTCAAGTTTCCATCTGATCTCGTCTGTCGTTTTGTAGTAGCGTAGACTCCCATTTATAAGCAAAAACACACACAAAAAGTAGCTCAACTTGTTACGAAAGCAATCATCGAGAGTATTTATAGCGGAAAGAAGTCAGATAGAAAGGAAACAAAATGCACCAAAATGTTCCTCCTCATTCAAGGTCACCATGAAATGAAACTGCCATCTAATTTTCACGTTCACGAGTCAGTTAATTTAAATTAAAAAAAAAACCTTTGCTATGTTAAGCAGTAATGAACTGTAATGGGAATGGATGGTGCTTCTCATTTCTCATTTCAAAGAAAGTGAGCCAGCGATGTGAAACTGTGTGAAGAAAGGGAGCAAAAATCACCTCCGATTCAATATTCAACCTGCCAAACGGATGAGAATAATTTTATTTTCCCGCGCTGCTGTTTGCATACTTTACATTCACTTGGTGTCACTTCTTTACCTTTGCCTTTGTGTATGTGTATGTGTGTGGACAATTCACACCACTTTCACAATCTTTGGCGTTAAAGAAAAAAAAGGAATAAAAGGAAACCAAACCTTCCAACCAAATTATTTCTTCACTTTTCCTTTTCTACGTTCTTTTTTCGTCCGTTTTTAGCTCACAACAGCTGCTATACTTCCTGCTTTGCCTGCACTGGTTTTTGGAATGTGTCGTGCCCTTGCCTCCGGGAACGGGCCGCATTCTTGCCTTTTTCCAAAAAGTCAGATAAAAGGGAAAATCAAAAAACCACAACCATTTGGAGGCAAAGTTTTGCCATCTGCACCAACGCGCGCTCGGCACGTGCCGTACCGTACAAATCACATTTGGCACGCTGGTGTGATTGTGTGAGCTTTGATCTTAGCCCACCGGCTAAGAGAAAAGCGCAGGTAGTACACGTTGGCCAAAACGGAAACTTTCACACCGTAATCAGCTTTCTGATTATGAAAAGCAAGAGGGGCAGAAGGGTATTTCTGAATTTCAAAACCAAAAAATAATCTGAACCGCGCTCAAATAGGATGTTGCGCCATTGTACCAGGAACAGAAAGTTTACAAAATCGTGTGTGAAGAAAGGAAAGTGCTTCGAAAATAATACCAGCAGCATTTTACGACACTTAAGTGAAGTGGATCTACTACTTTGGCGCTTGAAAAGCGGGGCAACCAGGTCGGGTTGGTTTCGGTTTTATCGTTCCTAGGAAAATTGGATCGTGCAGGGAACAATATTTCGATTTCGTTGAAATGTTTTTTAACATCCATCCGGGGAATTGGGCATGGTTGAATTGTGTGTGACCTTTTAGATGCTTTTGAAGCGATAAAAATATTAAGCCCTCTTTTTGGTGCGCTCGATGGAGAAGCCTGGTGCTTCATAGCAAAAAAAGCTCAACGGAAAGCTTTCCGAAGATTTTCGAAATAAATTGTAAATCAATTTGAAAAAAAAAATATATATATATATATATATATATATATAGATATATAGATATAGAATATAGATATAGATATAGATATATATATATATATATATATATATATATATATATATATATATATATATATATATATATATATTTTTTTTTTTTTTTGGTTTATATAATTTTATATTTTGAAATACGTTACTTTAGTAATTAACGTTTGCTATTAATCTCAAAATTATGCTTGAAAAGAAGCTCCCAAATTAATTATGTTAACAGCAGCACAGAACACTCCATTTTGTATGTTCCTCTTCTTGGAAACATGTCCTCTCCACGTTCAAACGAATTCATCCTTTGAATTTAATTAAAATCAAATGCACTCAATGGCTTCTAACCATTGTCAAAGGCAATGATAATGTCATCCCACTCTTCCAACGCAAAAGCTCACCTCCATAAATGCGCTCTAATCGAATTAAACTTGAAGCGCGAATAATGCACACCGAAATTCAGAGACATTATTTTAACCTTTCAGCACCAGCCCAACAATGCCACACTGTTCGACAAGCCAAGGCAACGTAATGACAACGCTTCTGCTTTTACTCTCCATCATAAAATCTTTATCTACTGGCTGTATGAACATTTATCACACGCACACACACACTTTCACACACTCAGTGCCATTTAAACAGCCAACGATCTGAGCGACCAGAATCGAGCCAGTAAAAATGGATGAGAAATAATAAAGTATAAGAATCAAACCCGATGCCGAGACGGTACGTGGCCCTTGCCGCCCCGGAGGCAAGCAGGAGCTTCGGCGTTCACTGCTTTCTTCTCAACGCTCGGCGGCATTGTTGTTGTGTTGCTGCCGGCGACTTGGAGGAGGATGATGATGATGATGGCAAGCGAGAGTGGCCCATTCGCATACACGCAGCCAAGTAAAGTGACACATTATTGACGTTAATGACATTAAGAAGAACAGCGGTGTAGTCTGCAGAAAGAGACGCTACTAAAGTGCACACATTAAGTATTGTGACTGGTTGGGATGGAGGAGAAAGCATGAAAGTGGCCTTTCAATTCTGTTTTGAGCGAGAAGAAGAAAAGAAGGTTTGATATTGAGGATGAAGCTGAATGGATGAAATGAAAATAAGCAAAAAGTCCGGCAATCAAACACGAAACGTTAATGAAACGTTCTGTGACATCGAGCTATAATGGTAACCAAATACAATGAGAAAAGTGAGAACAAATGACTCCATACTACACAACTAATGCATGTACCTTTACTTACAATCCAGCGTTAATTGAAGTCATTTAGCGCTTTTCCTGTTTTGCAACGGCTAACGACGTTGGAGTAATGCTTTTATGGTCACCTGTCTATCAACTGCTAATCAGCAAACGCTTCTCTCGCATTGGTGCATGCGTACCAGTGCCATTACACAGCACCAAGCAACCACCAAGTACACATGCTGGAAAACTTGACCGACTCGGTCTACAAAATGTACCACGCGGCGCTGCGATGAATAACGCTTTCGCCCACGCCGGCAAACGCACCCGGCACCCACATCATGGGTTTGGAACAGGAAAAAGTGCCATTTATCCAGTTGATTACGGCCGGAAATGAAGCAAAAACTTGAGCATGCTCCCTCCTTCCGAAAACGTGTGACGGTGTGTGTGTTTGTGAATGAGTTAAGTGGGTCTTTGTCTTTCCACTCCCTGGCTGATCGCAATTATTCGCTTCCCGTTCCCCTTAGTGATGTTGGCAGCATGGCACACACGTGTTGAGTGATGGGGCATCACAAAGCATACACACCAACACACACTTGCTACTCCAGGTTAATTACTCTAGCCGTAATGGATGTTGTCAGAAAGTGCTAGATTGGGTGCTATTTCCATGCCTCAGGTGAGCATTTTTGCTTCGTATTGCTAGTTGCTTGGTTCGTTTTACCCAACACAACATCGTGTCCAGAGCTCGTTTCTTAAATTCCTTATGCCTTTTCATTCATTTCAATGCATTATTTGATTAGAGGCCATAAAGTAGAACAATATCAATCCATACTTCAACTTGTGTTTTACACTCGTCTAGTAATATGAACACCTCACTCTTAAAGCTCCGGCTGGACATTACACTGCCACATAACGTTTCAAATAAAATTGTGGCTGTGAATATGTAAAACATTTCAAGCATCAATACACTTGGCAAAAAGAACTTTTTTCTGAAATCCTTCCTGCAACGCCACTGACAGTGATTGACGCTTCGTTCCACTTCAGTGTCGAAGGTAGGAGTCTTTTCACTAGCAAGACATGTGTGATGGCAGTGATCGCCAGTAACGGCAAAAATCAGACTCACACACAGCTGGCCACTGAACACACTCTACAAAATGGAATACATTTCTGTGCATACAAGTTTGACTTACATGCTTAGAGAAATTCAATACTGCTCCTATCGTGTTGAGGAAGTTTTGAGGAAATCAAATACATCAAGTCTGTCTTTCGTTACCGGCTGTGCGGGCCAGGTCCGTTCATTCATGATGGAAGAACTTACTTGCAGGACGTTGAATTTAATTTAACGTTACAAGTTTTCGTTTGCATATACCTGACAGTGAGAAGGATTCTTTCTCATACTACAAAAGTTGTTTGTACTGAAAAAGCTGTCTGAGAGACGTATTCCTTATAAGTCAGCTTAAGTATTTGATTGACGGGAAAAGTTTTACCTACTTCTAGGCAAATTCTTGCCATTCAACAAAGAAGTACCTAGCTGATTATATTGAATTTATAGTCAAAAGTATTTTTGAAAGTAGTTCCTCACTCCTAAATTTATGAAAAAAGTGTATCAATTCATCAGACCATTGATGAGGATATTAACCACGTTTCAAAGAGCGAATTGCCAACTTGCTGAGAAGGAATAGACATTTTGTAGATGAAGCGCGAGAAGCCAATTTAGATCTACAGCGATTCAATGATTGAACATTACTGTTTTACACCAGACAATCAATAAAACTTGTAGTACGATTGTCGTAAAAGTAAACGGTAACGTAACACTAAAAGTGCAATCAGCATGAAGGTAACATGAAGCAAGGATAGAACAATAAAAAGCTTGAACGTACCTACTGTAATCCACCACTCAACGAGATGTTGAGATGTAGTTGTAGCTGTCCCTTTTACAATCTTGTACATTGTTGTGTTAAAGCTCTGTGTGCTCCTACCTGATCCGGTACCGCTGCTAACCCATAAGCCAACAGGTGAGCTTAATGAGAAGCCATGTGTCAAAACCAAAGCCAGCACTGTTGCTGCAAAACTCCTTGACAGCTTCATCTTGTTGTAGTACCACTGGGTCAAACACGCTGCCTGTAAACTGTAAAGTGTGCAACGGTAGGCAACCGTACGAGGGCCGGAAGAATGTGCGGGAAACCTTTTACCTCTTCTACCTCACGTTCACTTCCCTCTTCCTCTCTCTCTCCTTCACTCAGGTAACGCTCTATTCCACTGATCAAATCCTTCTGAATCCTGGAACTTGTTTTCCAAGTTCCACCGCACTTGGAGTCACGGTACTAAACGCCGGATACAAACAGTGTACAGTGAGATGGGAAGGTAGAGGAGCGATAGAAACACAGCAACAAACTTGGAGGAGGTACTTTGGAGATCGGAATCACATACACGCAAACACGCACACACACATACGAACACATCCACACACACACAGAAAGAGAGAGAGAGATAGGAAAAGAAACACTCATAAGCCCGTGCCCCGTTTAGGCGACGATGGTGTCCTTGTGAGTGTCACCGTTGGCGGTGCTATTAGCGACAGCGGCAGTGTTGGATGAGCTTATAACTGTACCGTTCACTGGGCCGGCGCTCTTCTCCCTGCTCTCGCCCTCCTCCGGCTCGTTTGCCTCGTAGTCTTCGTAGTCGTCCGTGTCCTCGTCCGCTTCCGGCGCCCCGTTCTCCGGCCCGCTGTTGGCCCGCTTGCCGCTCGCACGCTTCTTGCTCCGCCGACGCCCATCCGTCTTGGCCTGGCAGTCCTCGCTGGCAGTCTTTGCCGCACAGTTCCCGTTCCTGTCTGGCAGGCCGTCCTTCTTCCGGTCCGCCGCCGCCGCCGCCAGGCCCGACGGCTGCAGGTCAATGGTGTCCAGCGCACTGCCCGACCCGTTCCCGTTGCTCTCCGCTATCGCGCGCTCCTCGAGGCTCATCAGCAGCTGCTCCTTGGCGTTCTCGCACAGCCGGAACGTTTCCAGGAACTCGTTCAGATCGACCAGCCCGTCCTTGTTGATGTCCATCATGCGGCACATGTCGAGCAGCTGCTCGTGCGTGTTGTGTGGGAAGTGGCGCCGCAGCAGCTCGCACGCCTCGCCGAACTCCTCCAGCGAGATCTGGCCCGAGTTGTCCTTGTCCAGTATGCGGAAGATCGCTTCCAGGCTGCTCTTGTTTTTGTACAGCGATTCCGCCACGGAGGTGGTACCGTTTTGGGCCGATTTCTGATGGCCCAGCGAGCAAACACGCACCCGGAAATGAAGAAAGGAAAGATGAAATTACACTTCGGGACGCTACCAAATTGTTTTGGTGTATCGTTTGTTTGTCTAAAGGGAGAGAGGGTAGTTGTGTAAGCAATCGCACCCGAGGCGGTACAGTGTCATTTGCAAATGGCACCCCAATAGCTTGTGGTACGGTACCGATCGACTTGTTTTGTGTCGTGTGCGAGTGACATGACGCACTGACACGAATGTAGTACACCGGCAGATGGTATAGTCAACCGAGGGAATGATACTCTACGCTGTCTACATTCTTGGAGGGGGGCATTTGTAATAAAGCTAGTCATACCCATCCCTGTTCTGTCCAAGTCGTCTATTCCTGGAAAGCTATCGGATGATTATACCAATGTAGACATAGGACTTTCTGTGTTCTTTGCGAGGGGAGGGATAAAACCGATTTGATCGCTTCTGCTGCTCGTAAAATGTACAAATAATGATACAATTACGCACGCATTGTTAGGAGATCCACAACAAAACCGTCAATTATTATGTCATTCGATGTCTGTTGAAGATTTCACTGGAAACTTCATTTATTGCTCCATTTTATTTCCTGTCTCTTTGCTTTTTTTAAATAATTTTATAGGTAATCTATGGATTGAGTTATTCTTTTAAACTATTCAAATTGGTGTTAGAAATTTGGCAGATAATGTTACGGAAACGTACGCGTGTGTCTGGGTACTCTGAATTAGAAAAAAACCGTTCTTAATATATCGCAGGTTTCAGTATACATAAAACCAAAGAAATTCTCAACCATCAAGGGCAAACCTAATGCTGATTTTAGAGTTCAATTATACTTAATTATGAAAATTATTGCAGGAAGCAGATACTAAACCCAATAATGATTACCAAAAATAAATCAGATGATTTGAAATGGCATTCGAAAGATTTAAATCGGTTCTTAATCTTGAGAATTAAAATAATTCTGTTTTCATTTAACTTATCAAAACAAGTTATTAATAACTAAATCGTTTCAAGTATCCTTTAAAAAATCATAAAAAAATGAATACTTTTTTTTAAACAGAACTCCCATTAAGTTTGAATCCGGCAAACCATTTTAAAGATATCATTTATACAAAAATCCTAATCTATCCACAGCGATCTAACGCCAACTGCCAAATGGGGCTATCCGACGACTCATCCCATTCCTTTCTACATCAATACCCACTTCAAAAGCCGGCCTGTTTTCATGCCGGCGCGATAACCCGCTCTCGGTTAACCGAAATGATTCCGCCATTAACGTCAACAGCCCCATCGCAGCAGTAACGATGATTGACGGAACCGGCGAAGACCCGGGTACCAGCTGGCATCAAACGGCGCTCGGGTTTGACTTACAAATTTGAGCCCCAGCCCGGATCTCGCGGGAAACAAACAACCCTTTTCTCTTTTCTCTCTCTCTCTCCCTATCTCGGATGTCCACAAAAGCGCAACATCATCGTTTGAAATGTTACAAAATTAACCACCACCTTTCACCGCAGCACGTCAATCTACCGCATCACGCAGTGAGATACATTCTTCCACGTTTACTAGCCTCAAGTCACATCTCTAAACCATTGACCTAGTAGCTATATCCCCGGGTATTTGTAATCCATTTTCTTTTCTTTTTTTTTTGCTATACTTACGAATGAGTCCGTGTCGAGTAGATGCAGCGTCTTCCGGTAGCTGACTTCCGTCACCGTTGCGACCGTACTGGCAGTGGGATTATCGGCGGGTGCAAGCTTATCCTTCAGCATTCGCCACGGCAAACCGAGGCTGGTGGCGCTCTCCAGCGCTTCGCACCACTTGGCTAGCGGCAGCACACCTGTGGACGAAGAACGAATACGGAACGGATGCAATGGAACGGTTCCAGAAATAACTTCAGATCAAAGATGAATGGTCGGCAAGGTGTGGCAGGTGTTCTTGCTAATGGTATCATTAACAGTGCCGGGGAGGGCGTTTGTATTGTTTCGAAGCTTTTTGCCACCATCGCACCAAGATGCAGCTGGAATTGGGGACTGAAAACGCTGCTTGTTATATTGAGATAAATATAAATCGTCCTAACGACATTGTCGGTGCCGTTTCCTAGGAGCATCTCCAAGAATGTGACTTCAGTTTTTCTCCTTTTTCGTAACGAACTTGACATTAAAAATATAAACGAGGTGCAAAATGAAATGTCTCCCATTCGACTTCCCTTTTTCTTATGCGTAGCCCATAATACAAACAGATAATGAGGTACGAAATCTCGTCCCGACCTTTACGAGCTACGTTAAGTGCAGCCCTGGTAAACGACGCACTCGCTGGACAAATAACTCTGGACCAGTGTAGGCGAGCAGCAAAAAAAAGGGACGAGGGACAGTAACAAGTAACTGCATCAAACTGCCACAAAGAAAATGAACCGTACTAAATCGCATCGACACGCCAAGCTTGCGGAGGTAACCCTTCTACGCACGAGAACGAGAACCACGGGAAATGATTTAGCAATGAGGGTGTTTCACCGGTCGTGGTTGGCTTCTTCATGGGACGAGTATCAAAGCTGCCCTTCACATCTCCTCCGGGAGGGGTTTGCAAGCAGCAAGAAAGACCCACTCACTGTGGTGACTACCGAGGTTCTAGTCTTCGACGCTGATGGAAATTTTATGATCTCTCCCGGCTTCCAGTACGGTTCAGTAGATCCTACGGTAATACATTGTCGCCGATGGGAGAAAAAAACACCCGGACAAACGAGGAACGAACGAGTGGACGGGTAACTCTTGCTAACTGTTTGTACTTGTGCGCCTTCCGTCCGCAACAAAATAAAGCTGCTAAAGAGCGCAAAAAAGTTAATAATGGTTCTGTAGAGAGGAAAAAAAGGTTCAAAATGCCCTTCCCATGGTGTTGTGTGTTCCCAACGGGACACCACCACGAAGCTGGTTGCAAACCTTCCAATGTCGCTGGTCTAGCAATTTCCGGCGAAAGTCATAAAATTTCTGCCGAATTAAGCAGAAACCCCCGGACCGCGGACAACCCCAAGAGCGGGAGCGGGGTATCGCAAGGAAGAAATACGTATTTTCGGGTCCGTTGTTTGTTTATTTCTTGCTACACTACACTACGCTGCTTCTGCAGTAAGTTCCAAATAAGAAACCTCCCCACTCCTCCCCTAAAACCCGGTCAGGTGTAGATTACGACAACGTCCAGCCGGGTGTCCAATGACCCTCCGAGCCATCGCAGCCATCGGGAGAGGGATTATGTTTTATTTTCCCATCCACATTATTCATTTCACCGGGAGCAGCGGGATTTACACGAACACAGAATCTGGCTGGAGGTATTTTGTCGACCTACCGAGCAGCACCTTTTTCCTCAACCGAATGACGAATGACGCATCTTTGGTAGCGGTTTTCGCGCCCGTTTTCTGACCATGGAATCTGCAGCCCAGGAAGCTTACCAACTCCAATTCGCTTCAAGATGGTTGAAAATGACATTTTATCGACAATCATAAATTCCGCACGCCTTTTTCCTCTTCCTGTTTCATCCCATTCATCCCTCCTCGAGTCTTGAAGTCATCAATTTTGAGATACCCGTTGCCCGTAAGCACGACAACTCCGAACCAATCCCTCCAGGGAAGAGGAAAGTAACTCTACGGGGAGTCGGAATGTTCTTCAAGTTTTTGTTCGATGTAACACACACACACACACAAAAGAACAAAACGACCAAACTATCACATTGCCGAAGCGACGGGAAAAAAACCCTTGGTGCGATAAATCTTTTCAATCCTTTCCTCAACATGTCACGTCCTGCCGTTTAGGTAATCTTTTCTTCTCCATTGGATGTACCGGGACATTCGGACGGCTGGAGAGTCTTGCTTGCTGTTTTTGTGCAATGACGCTCTTTCTCTCTTTGTAACACACACAGCCACACAAACACAAAGTACGGAAAGATATCACAGTCCACGAACAAAACGGGCCAGCCCGAGCACGTTGAGATCTGGTTTTGTTTGGACACTATCGGCGGAACAAAACGACGACCGCCCTGAGATGAGATAAGTCTCGTAAATATACGTTGTACTACTTTTTGTTCCTTCGTTCCGAGCGGTGCTAACCACCGTGACGAGAATGTGAATCTCGAACCCATCCAATAGCTGCCATAAACTTGTGGCTTTACACGATAATGCCTCGGCACCCCGGCTGACACTGACAGGCTCACACAGCTCAGCCGTATCCGTTCCACCTTGGCTGAATTCACCCGCCATCCAGTTTCTTTCCGTCCTTCCCATCCTTATGCCGCTGATTGCACTGATTACGGGCGAGTCTCCTCCAGGCCAAACACTCCCCTACTTACCCTTGTTTTCCGGATCGCGCGACTTGAACTCCCGCTCCAGCTCTATCCGCCGCTCGCGCAGCTTCGCTGCCAGCTCCCGCAGGGCCGAGCTTTCCACCAGCCCCACCCGCTGGCGGAACGTGAGCTTGCGCGTTTTGGAGGCGGCCGCCGTGTACATCACAAAGTGCGTGTCCAGCTGCGGATCCAGCTTCAGATAGGCACCCTTGTTCGAGCCAATCTCGTAGTAGTTCGATGCGGAGAAGATAGTAATGACCTGCGATGGCGAAACAGAGACAGAGAGAGAGAGAGAGAGGAAGAGGGCGAGGAAAATCAATCAACCATCCGTCAGACACTTCAGATTTCCGATGTAACACGCCGCACGGTACCTTACCTTGCCACCGTGCATGATCTCATGCCCGTCCGGTTTGCATTCGTGCGAGCGGACGAGATACTGGAGCTTGTAGCGCTGTAGGAACTTGCTAGTGACGTCCGGTCCGAAGTAGGTGCCCGCTCCGCGCAACGAGTTCGGCCGGCAGCCCTCGGTGTGCTGCGGGTCGCTCCACAGTATGTCGAACACCTTGCAGGGTGAAAGATGAAACACGTTTTTTCAAAACCAAACGCAGTGCGGTAAAGCGGTAAAATTGGGCGATAAAACCATCCGCACGCTGCACGGTACGTTCGATTGCACAATCATAATCAAGATGTTTTGCCTTCCTTTCACCGCCCGCCAAGTGAGTTGATTAAATCGACCGTAACGGGCATACCGGGGGTTTGCTAGATTGCCCACAGGAAAAGGATAAAGCGAGCGAACAGAGTTTGCACATCATCAAACGTGTGTGTATGTGGGTAGCCGTTGCAATAAATATGCAAATAACGCCAGCATCAGCAGGAAGCTGCCGGTAGACGCCGCACTGCATCGGGAAAGTCTCCAAACGCAACGGCTAATGGAACCTCGACACAAACATGCCCACTCATCATCCTGCACTTTCTGGTTATGCATGCATGCATGCATGCATACTTGCATGTATCGTAACACAGTAGCCACGGCCAGGATCGCGACCTACGACTAAAGACTCCGACCAGGGGGTTTTGTAATGCAACACACTGCACAAAAGCACACAACAAAAACTGCACGACAAACAGCAAACGGGGCAAAGAGCAAATGGTTGTTTGCATTGTACACCATTTTTGTGCTTCCGCTTCCGGGAGCTCGGGCTCGTTTAACCTCCGCACACGCCCGGGATGGCACACCCGGGAGCAAAGTGCATTTCCCTGACACCTACAATAAAGTACCCGGTTATCAACACCCAACGTGGGTTCGCTTGTCCCTTTGACGGACACCGTTCGGTCTATTTGTTCTGTTCTGTGTGTCCGCAGTTCCAGTTCGCTCAATGGTGCACCAACTGCATGTGTGTGTATGTAAGTGTAACTGTACAGAACATGCTTTCCCCATTTCACAAATCGTAATGGTGGGGTTTTGTTTTTAATGGAAACAAATGGGAAAGTGCCGGATTGTGTGACTGTGTTATTAATTTTGCGCCTCAACTAATGCCAATGACCGCGTTTCACGGTGCATTTAGCAGGGATGGGAATTGGTTTCTATTTGTTTTATTCAAAAAGAACGGCTTCGACCGCATTGCCTAAGAATTGGTTTCTATTCATGTAAAAAAAATTGCTGTGGTATGCTACTTGTGATTGAGCTGCTGGGAAGTAATGGGATCATTTGTCTATGGCAGTGCTGCAAAATGTCACTATCAATGTCATAAAAAAAATCTGACTGAAACAAAATCCATATCAGCGTCACGTACTCAATTGTGAAAATCAGAGGTGATACTCAGAACGATTGGTGTGACTAATACATGCTCATGACATGTTTGCGACCATCGCTTGGTCAGTCACTATATCACGATTTTTTTTTGCTGTGATCAATTTTGCAAAATGTCACTGACATAGTCATGACAAATTCTGGCTGAAACAAAATCATCTCAGCGTCACGAGCTCTACTGCGAAGATCAGAGGCGAGCCTCAAACAGCTGGTGTGACCATCACATGCTTGGTGACATTGTGTGCAACCAACTCTTGGTCAGTCACTTGGTCATGACATTTTATCGGTCGGAGATCATCACGGTAGTCATGCGAGATATGCGGTGCGTGCGAGTGGTTCCAAGAAACAAAATGAGCATGTTTTCTCGCTCTGTTTGACCCGTCAGATAATCAAAACAGATAGAGGGAGAAAGCATGCTGATTTTATTGCTAGAGCTCACGCGCAAAGTATATTCCAAGAATGTCGCGATTATCGCCGACAGAAATGTCGTGACCAAGTGAGTGACCAAAAGTTGGGTGTTAAACTAAATGCCACCAAGCATGTGATTGATTCTCCAACTGTTTGAGTATCGTCACTGATCATCTCAGTTGTGTACGTGATCTGATTTGAGCTTCGTTTCAGTCATGAGTGTTAATGACTGAAACAGTGGCAGCACTGTTCACAGCCAGGAAAAATCATGATTATGCTTGCGCCGGGATTAAGCTAAGCCTGTCAGTCATAGTATCGCGTTGGACACAAGAATTCACATGTCGTGTTCAGCATGTCATGACGCACTTTTATTGACTATCAGCAATGAGCATCAAGCTACCACGGATATGTTCATTGTTTTCGTTGGTGAAAATCTCGTGATACTCATGACATTTTGCAGCACTGGTCTATGGCAACTTATACGCTTATGTTAGATAAATATTTTTAAAAGCTTTCAAACTTTCAATATAAGCTTTTGGATTGTGATCCCTAAAATCCCTATTTGCATGTACCAATTAGTAAATGAATTCAAGAACTTCTTTCAGACAACCAGGTTACAGTTTGCATCTCTTATTAACTACATCGTTTATCGGTGTTACCAGTATTGCACCTATTTTTCTTTGCAGCTCAATGATTTGTAAACTGAATAGAAACTACTACACAATCACCAGCTAGTTAAAACTTTTGCCATTCCTGTTATTGCTCTATTACTAACAAGTTTAGCAAATTAAACTTTCCAACGAAAGTCCCCCAGGAACATTGATAATCTAATCTAAAGCTTACTGTGGCTCTTTCCATCGGGGTAAATATCATCCTCGTGCGGGTTACCACGCATGAGTGTTACCGCTTGAATGTCCAGCACCAACAATCAATTGAATCGCATAACCGCTTAGCCGAGGAAATTAATTTGGCCCTTTGCATAACTTAAACTGGCTCCCTCTGTCGTACGCGGACGGGTGTCCAAATTTACATTGGATAACTTTTGCCTACCAAGCGGCATTGCCAGGAGCATGGCACTCAATTGGCACGGGAACGGATACCCAACCTAATCTCACTGCAAATAGGCTGCTCCCCGAAGGCTGCTGGTGCACAATTAAAACTTTCCCTACACGCTCCATGCTTTTCGTGGCTCCTGATCGTGTCTAATCCGTGAGGTGGGTACGGATTTGCGATCCTGCAACCATGTCCGGGGTGTGATGAAAAGTTTGTTTGATGAACCCAACGAAAGATCATGCGTGGTTTTGGCAATTTAACAGACACATAACGAACTGAGGTTGGGCTGTGATGAAATAAACGCGCTTGGAGAATGTATCGCCCATGCGATAACAAAATTAGACGTAATTCTAGACACAGACACCTTCCACATGGAGAATTTGCAAACATTTTCCAGGCAATGTCGTTAGATATACTCTATGCAAATGTATCTTAATTTCTGTTTAACACATGTTAATCGTGCTTCAAAGCATGTTGTTAACTGCCTCCCAGATTGTCTTGTCATGTTCATTTCTCGAGTATGTTACATTGATCTTTCCACACTTGTCCAGAGTTGCCCCAAGCCAAAGACCTAATCAATATTACATTAGCAAGATAACGGTGGACAATGTGCCAAAGTAGCTGTCAAATCAATCTATACTCGATTAAAGGCAATAAGTCAAACTTACCCTAACCTGCCCGTTAATGACCTCAACCAACCAACCGTCCCCCAAAACCATGATAGGCTGATATTGCTTCCCCAGACCGACAGTGGCTATTATTGCGATAATCAATTACCTGTTTCCATTCCACCTTATCGATGATTTCAGCACCCGGGCGGTACTTTCGGTGATGGGTGGCCGCAATAGTGATATATACTATTGATATGCATCGGGATGTCCACCGTGAGCGGGGTTGGGAAAGATAGTATGAAACGGGAATTGGTTCAAATGATGGTCAAACATGTAGCACACCGCCAGCTTTCCATTTCCAGCTCACCTTTCCGCGGTCCAGGCTGCGGATGAGATCCAGATCGGTCGAGTCGGAAATGCCGCCGTGCACGACCAGCACACGGTTGTTCACTATCGTCCCTAACGGAAGCCACCGGTACACCTCGTCGATGAGCTTCAGCAGTCTTTCGGCGTTGTGTTTGTACTTCTGGTGCACCTCCCGGATGAAGCCGTACCGGGCGTTCATCACCGTGTCCTCGTGGTTGCCCCGGTTGAGAAACACGCCGCCCGGAAACACCAGAAACGTGCAGAGCAGCAGTAGCAGCACCTCCAGCCCTTTCTTACCCCGGTCCACGAAGTCCCCATTGAACACGTACGGGTTCTCCGGCGATGGCAGTCCGTTCTGGAAAAAGCGGCACAGATGAAAGGGCTGGTATGAGTATGACGATGTAAGAGGATTCCTTTGGAGCTTCCTTTCGATTTTCTACTCAATCTCAACTCAACCGTTGTACACACCGGCTCCCCAAATATGCAATAATGCAATTCTGAAGCAAATTTATTCGGGAAAAACTTTTCTACATGGACCGTAGTTGCCTTCTGCTTGTGACACTTGGGATCGATTCTGGGTGCATCGAGGCGAGACGTTGTTTACATTGAGCAAGAGAAATTGAACGGTACAGCAGTGGGCAGACAACATTTCATACATGGAATAAATTACATTTTCTGTGTTTTTGCTTGTTGAGTTACCGAGATAACGAATCTTCTTCGTTTTGATCCCCTTCTCAATTCCCTATCTGAATTTTATGCATCGTCTATTATCTGACACGTGCCTATAAATAAGCATCCTTCAATAACAGATATTGCACATAATTGGGTTTTGACATAATCTCCTCCGTTTTTTATCCTGGTCACGGCACCAAATATGTCCTATCCTAGATATACAAATAAACTATCTTCCTGTGTTCCAGAGCCTACTTCGATCAACGGCTTCTTAAATTCTCTACCCCCACCCAACTCACCTTATGAAACACGACCAGCAGATCGTCCAGCTTCCCGTGCAGATCGCCACAGATCGTCACCTGTTTGGAGATGGCGGTCGACGCCTGGTTTAAATTTGGCAACCGTTTCAGCTTCGACGTCGCTTCCCGCAGTATCCCCGCCACGTACTTCGCGTGCAGGCGGTTTTTCTTCTTCCGGAACAGATCGATGATCACCTCGAGCTCCTTCTTGTCGAGCGGGAACTTAATATCTGGCCCTTGGTAGCCACGCTCCGGTCCGGTAATACCCTCGTCGGCTAGATCGTCCGATTCGTCGGAAAATTTCATATTCAGTGCCTCTGTTGGTGTTCGTGGTGGTGAGGGTGATGGGTGGGGTTTTGTGTCCGTGTACGTGTGCGTGTGTGCAGATATAGATATGTGATTGTGTTCATTGTAACCGTGTTGCCGATAGCCAGTGGAAGCCGGAAGGTTTGTTATGGACGGTTTAATTGAAGGCAAGTTCAGGGGAGGTTAGGCACCAATGGTTATGGCGATGAAGTATGATTTTGCCAGCCAATTTCGGGATGGGACAGTAGTTGTTAGCATGTAATTTGAATGATCAACAAAGATTATTCAAACCAAAGAGAACGAGAGAGAAAGAGAGAGAGAAAGAATACAACCGGGGATCAAGAGAAGGTGCAGCCAATGGGTGATTGGGAAGGCAGGTGTAACCACCAAACCAAAAGTTTTTTTTTAAGATTTTAAATGGATTATTAAAGCATTAACAAATGTGTAAGTAAATGGTGAAAATATCAGAAAGAGACACAAAAGTAGATCAAAGGGAAAGCATCAATCCAGTAAGAAAGAGAGACAGTTAAAAAGGTGAGAAAGAGAGTGAGAGAGAAAGAGAGAGAGAGAGAGAGAAAAAGAATAAAAATAACACCAGACCAAACAAAATGTCAGGTTTTATGAGGATTGCGAACAAATGATCGTTTTTTTTTAATATTATTGACTCGTGGGTGAGATTTTGGTGGTTTTGCTTTATGCTTTGTTGCTAGGCTTAGCGTTGGTGTGTGTTTTTGCTGAAATCGCTTCCTGCTGGGTTTTTTTTTTCGGGCGTCCTAGTCCTCGTTTATGCTTGCAGTAAGATAGTTTTCGTCATAAAACAGTGCCAGCGAGCGTTTCTTTTTTTTCAAGCATTTCAAACAAAAACAGGAAAATCTCTTTCTCACACGGAGGAGCAGCACACGGGATCAAGAATGCACGCCCGGGATTACCTGCGGACGACGAGCGGGATGTGTTTTGCGAGTCCAGCGGACGTCCGGCGGTCTCTGGAATGTGCGTAAGTAGTGCGTTGAAAAAGTTGTACAGCTGAAAGTAGAAAGCGTACAGCCAGGAAGCAAACAATATTATTACTGAAACTCTACATCGCCACCTGCCAAACACACTGAGGACTAAGGGAAACTCAACACCATCGTTGCAATTATTGATTAATTATCGTCACGATCAATGCTGCGCGCTGTGGCTACACATTGCACACTGCCACAGTTTATCCACCCCGGAATGGAGAGCGATTCGCAGCCAGGCTGCCAGCGATGCATGCACGTTCCAGCGGTGAAACGATACGTGCAGCAGTGGTTACACAGTGTGCCTGCCGGAACGGGCGCTTATTGAAGCGGGTCTTAATTCAAAATCAATATAGCGCCTCGTTCTCGTGGCTTCGATGCATGCGGCGCTGGTTGCAGCGCTTTCGGTGAGTAAATATTTGATCCACTCAGCTAAAAACCGTACTCAAGTGCAGCTAATTTCAGCTTTCATACGAGTGCAGCGAGCGTGCCTGGTGGATCGTTTGATCAACATTACCTACGAACCACACCATGTGAAGGGTACAATTTTCAACTGCGTTGTTAAGGTGTGTACCATACAAATAGTTAGTTAATGTAAATAAAACAACAAGACAGTATAATACCATTTCAGAGCGAATTTAACATTGTATCTAGATATTATTATTTTGTATCAGCTTCACTAAGTCACTTCAATTATAATGTTCCTTCACTATTATTATATTTATTAAATATCTATCTAAAACTATCCTAAAAGGTGAAATACAGCACTAGAACAAGGCTCCAGCCCTACCAAATGTAAACAGGTGAAGTTCGGTACATCTTTCCAACACTCATTCCCCTCTACTTACCCGTACTTGGTCCTGTTCGCCCGCATATTCGATACTCTGGAAGATGGTCCACGTGTAGCGCCGCCGAATCTCAATCCGGGCTAGAAACCGTCGATACCAGCGCTGTATAAGAATGGCTGCCTTCATTGCTGCACCACATTACACCACGTTTGTTGAGCGAATCGGCCAAACCGGAGCATGGAAACAAATTACCAAAAAAAAACACAGAGTGGAAAAGTTTCATCAGATACCGCACGAAAAGGGATTAATGCGTTCGTACTCGCCGAGATACAAAACTTCTTCTCTAACGATGAATAAATATGACAATTTTTTTTGGTTTGGGTACACATGCTGTACCTTCCTTAAAATGTCCTTCCCCGTTAGTAACAAAGCAATCTTCTGACTCAAATTAAGCAGCAACAGAGAAAAAAAACATCATCCCGAAAAATGTGAATTCTATTTTCAACAGCAAAAACGCGTGCCAAAACTTGGGCCTAAACTTCGAGTTCTTTTTTGTCCCTTCCCTGTCCCTTGGCGCTGCACGACATAATTTATTGAATTCATTAAACTTTCCTCTGTCACCAAGGCGAACCGTGTCGAGTGTCTGCGCTTTCTTGCTGTGTCCTTTTTTTATCAGTTTGCCAACTTTCTTATCTGCTCTGGAGATATACGCTCCTGCCGCACGCATGCAAAAGGATACGGGACCCGTTTTAAGTATCCTGATTAATGATAGCACCAGCATAAATGAATCACAATTATTGATCTACGTATCGTACACACAAACAAACTTCTATTTGCAGTTTTTTTTTTTTTTTTTTTTTGTAAATAAAAGTCACACGGTTCGATACTTACTCGGCGTCATTTGCAGGAAAGTTTTTAGGGGCAAGAAATTTGTCTAAATTAGGAACACTGCTTTGCCCCCGCCCGGACGGAACGAACCCGATGAAAAATAAACAGACCATTTCCATCAACGCCGAACCAAAACCGACCTCGGCAAGGGAGCAAATTCATCCCGACAAGATTCTAAATGATTACATAAATATTTTCTAATTTATGTCACCGAAACCGTACGCCACCAAGCAACAGGGCCAGGAGCGCGCCATCATCACTGCCCCCCCCCCACCCCCCCCCCCCCAAACCATCGTCCGGTGGCGTTTGTACCGGGACACGATTTATTGTCTTTGAGCTTCTGGCCAAATTTATTCCAATTAAAAACTCATTAAACAGGGCGACCCCTGAACATCTTACCGGCAGCATCCATTTCCGCAAACTAGGCAACCCACCCTTCCGGCCCAGCACCACCGCGATGCACGTGTGATTCGCGATCTTTAGCAGCCCCCGAAACGGAATCACCCACAGCGGGTACACACGACCATTTCTCATGCTATGCGCCATTTTCGACCCATTGCCATTACCGACAAGCATTGGCGGCAGGCAGGACGGTGGACGGGGTATCATCATTATCGTTATCATTATTTTTATCGCCATCGTGTCCTACTTGACGCTCGCGTTCGCTCGGGGAAGCTCATTAATTGAGCCTACGCGCGCCTAAGAAACATGGCTCCGGCACACCGATCCACGTGCCGGTTATAGACGCGCACGCCACCGCTGCTACGGCCGTGTCATTTATTTTGTCTAATGCGTGTAGAAATAATTATACCTGACGCTGGACGGCCGGTGGGAGGCAATTTATCCAGAGCATTCTTGTTTGGTTTTTTTGTGCACCACCATTTGTGGCAGTTGTTGCTTCTTTGAAGCATTGCCTTTACAGAGGTAAAATAGCATCAACGCCTTTGTCTTGCGAGTTGTTTGCCCGATGTGTATTTGTATAAGCGATTCCTTAAGCAAAACAA